>NW_027532020.1:0-32078 GCF_008692635.1 Crocuta crocuta | reverse complement strand
TTAAATGTGCACCCATATATATGCATGTGTTTATATGTGTATATCATTTCCTATATATACATATTTTTCATATAAATATATATGAATTTATATGAAATATTATAAGTGCATATAAAAACTATACAAGAGGGGTAGCTGGGTGGCTCAATCAATTGAGTGTCTGACTTTGGCTCAGGTCATGATCTCACGGCTCATGGGTTAGATAGAGACTTGCATTAGGCTCTGTGCTGATAGTGTGAAGGTCTGTCTGCTCCTGTGTGTCTCCATCTGTCTCTGCCCCTCCCACACTCTCATTTTCTCTCTCTCTCAAAAATAAATAAACATTAAAAAAAAATCTATACAACAAACCTGTTTCTTCAACACGGAACCACATCTGACTTATACCTAAGCATGTCAGCATCCTCTCCTCTAGAGTCTCATGTAATAATGTGACATCCTTTAATGCACAGTTCTCACAAAGAGTAACTACATTGATCCTTCAATCTAAAAAAAACATGTTTTGGCACAACCAGAAAATTAGGAAAGAATGTGCAAGACTGGTCAAAGGATACAAGTGATCCATTTTCTCCCCTCTCTTCTGAGTCCATTAATCAGTCTGTCATGACAATGCCTATGATATTTATGTCTGCCTAGAAACAATAAAAGTTCAGTTTTTCCTTTTCCAAAAAGTTGCTATGCTATGTTGACATTTTCACCCTGGAGGAAAGCCACATTGCATCGAACAGATGCTGCAAACTGGTTTATTCATGCTAATTCTGCATAAATACGCTTACCTGTAGAGCTCAAAAATAGAATCACAGCAATGTATTTTGAGGCATATGTATGACCTCCCAAATAAGTTTAAATGCAAATAGAATTGCAAATAAAGAGGTTCCATTTAATTTGTTGATAGTATTAAAAGCCTGTATCAACATTTCTTTTCTGATAGTTTTAGCTTAGATGTACTTACAAAAAGAAATTGAGCATCTTGGAGAATAGATAACTAGCTGTTTTTAGCCTTGAATATTAGAAACTGTGGATCTGACCCAAGTTGGATCCTCAAAAGATCTTTATTGTATTCAAAGGTTGAAATTGTAAACCCTTAAATATACAGTCTTGTAAACAACATTTAATGAAGTGTTTGTTTTGTTTTGTTTTGTTTTCCTAAGTTGAGTCTGACTGTTACCACTTTATTTGGGGTATTCACTGATATATTTCAATTTAAATTTGCCTTATTACTATTAGTTTTCTCTTTATGCTGCCTGTTCTATATTTCTTTCTCCTTTCTTCTTTGTAATTAACCAGTTGTTTAAATTTTACATTTACCCATCTATTAGCCTATTAAGTATACATTCTCTTTATATTCTCTAAGGGTCACTCTAGGTATTATGACATTCCTTTGTGATTTATTAAAATTTAATAAATGCAATTTTATCACTTACTTAATGGAAAGATCTTATAATATGTGAACCACTTTCAATTCCCTTTGAGCTAATGTAATAGTCTTATTTTTGATTGTGTATATATATAAATATATAATAATATTTATAAGTACAAACATATTATGGTTTGTTTTATACAGATAGTTTTTATTTGCCCATATAATTAGCATTTTCATAGCTCATCATTTCACCTTCCTTTTTGACCTGGGATCTAGGGTTAGTTTTCTCCTGCCTGAAATACACCTTTTAATAATTCCATTAGTACAGGTCTGCTAGTAACATTTTCTCAGATTTTGATTATCTGAAAATGTCTTCATTTGTGAAAAACATTTTAATCAGTTACAGAATTCAGTTACAGAATTCTAAGTCTACTAAAACTGACTTTCAAAATGCTGAGTTCGTTGTTGTTTGTTTGTTTTAGTCTTCTGCTTCCATTGTCTCTACTGAAAAATGAGTTGCCAGTTTTATTATTTCTCCCCTCAAGATAATATGGTAGGGTTTTTTGAGGAAGTTCTTCTTAGAAAACTTTCTCTTTTGTTTGATTTTTACATTTAAAATTTTTTTAATGTTTATTATCGAGAGAGACACACAGAGAGAGAAAGAGCAATTAAGCAGGGTAGGGAGAGGGAGAGAGGGAAACATAGAATCTGAAGCAGGCTCCAGGCTCTGAGCTTTCAGCACAAAGCCCTATGTGGGGCTTGAACTCACTAACCACAAGATCATGATCACTGAGTCACAGTCAGATCCTTAACCAACTGAGCCATCCAGCAGCCCTAATTTTTACATTTTAGTTATCATGTACCAGTTGAGGTTTTCTTAGCACCTATTCCACTTAAATTCCACAATTTTTTTTTTTAGAGAGAACATGAGCAGGGGAGAGGAGCAGATGAGAGAGAGAGAGAGAGAGAGAGAGAGAGAATCTGAAGCAGGCTCCATGCTCAGCACAGAGCCCACTGCAGGGCTCAATCCCATGACCCATCTGAGCCAAAATCAGGAGTCAGAAGCTTAACCAAATGAACCACCCAGGCAGCCCCACAATTCTTTTTGTAGCTTTACTGAGTTATAAAACTGGCATACAACAAATTGAACATACTTGAGTGCATAATTTCATGAGTTTTGACATATAGATATACCCATGTAGCAATCAAATAAAGGACATTTCTTTCTCCATCAAAGGTTTCCTAATTCCTTGGAAATTCACCAGTCTCTCCACCTCAATCTCCAGGCAACCACTGATCTATTCTCTATCACTATTGATTAGTTTGCATTTTATAGAATTTCATCAAATTCAACTATCTAAGGTTCTCTTTTGCCTGTTTCTTTTACTCAGCATAGTTATTTTGAGATTCACTCCTGTTTGTGTGTGCATCAATAATTTGTCCCTTTTTGTTGCTGACTAATATTCCATTGAATGGATATACTGAAATATATTCATTCCTCCCCTTGGTTATAGAGATTTGAGTTGTTTCCAGTTGAAGGATGTTACAATTAAAGGTCCTGTTAATATCTGTATATAGTTCTTTATGTGGATATATGTGTTTAATACTCTTTCATTACTCTTGAGTAATAGAATGCATCTATATGGGGATGCCTGGGTGGCTCAGCCGGTTAAGCATCTGACTTCGGCCCAGGTCATGATCTCATGGTCGTGGGTTCGAGCTCCGCATCGGGCTCTGTGCTGACTGCCAGCTTAGAGCCTGGAGCCTGTTTCAGATTCTGTATCTCCCTCTCTCTCTAACCTTCCCCTGCTCACGCTGTTTCTCTCTCTCTCTCTCTCTCTCTCTCTGTCTCTCTCTCAGAAACAACTAAGACATTAAAAAAATTTTAGAATGCATCTATATGTCAAAACTCTAAGATAGTTTCATGTTTACCTTTTCAAAATACTGCCAAAATTTTAGCAACATGATTATATACACTTTAAAATCCAGCAGCAGTAAAGATTCTAGTAACTCCACCCTCTTGCATCATTTGATATACAGAGACTTGCTAATTTAAACCATTCTAGTGGTATCTCATTGTGATTTCCTAAAGACCAATAATATTGAATATATTGACTTGTGCCTATTTGCCAACTACATATCTTTGGTGAAATGTCTGTTGAAATTTTACCATTTTAAAAATTGGTGTCTCAGTGTTTTGGTTTTATTACATTTTAAATTTATTAGGTTGTAAGAGTTCTTTATATATTTCATATGCAAGTTTTTTTTATCAGATATGTGTTTTGCAAATATTAACTCACAATCTATGGTTTTTCTTTTTGTTTTCTTAACTGAATCTTTTGAAGACCAATAGGTCTTAATTTTGAAGTGTTGCTTTTTTGTTTGTTTGTTTCTGTTTAACTCAAGGTGACTAAGATTTTCTGTTATATTTTCCCTGGAAGTTTTATAGCTTTGGCCCTCTTAAATTTAGATTTATAATCCATTTCAAGTTAATTTTTGCATATGATATAAGGTAAGGGTTGAGGTTCATTCTTTGCTCTTTTTTGCATGCATGTGAAGATCTGTATTGAATTAGCAGGTGCAAACCACTGTACTATGTTCTATAGAGAAAGCAGGGATGATTAAGTTAAGATTCTGTCCTTAAAAAAATTACACCTTGGGGTGCCTGGGTGGCTCAGTCAGTTAAGTGTCTGACTTCAGCTCAGGTCATGATCTCACAGTTAGTGGGTTCGAGCCCTGTGTCAGGCTCCGTGCTGACAGCTCAGAGCCTGGAGTCTACTTCAGATTCTGTGTCTCCCTCTCTCTCTCTGACCCTCCCCTACTCACGCTGTTTCTCTCTCTCTCAGATATAAATAAAACATTAAAAAAAAAATTACACCTCAAAGACATCTGGATGGCTCAGTTGGTTAAGCATCCAACTTTGGTTCAGGTCATGATCCCATGGTTTGTGAATTCTATCCCCATGTCAGCCTCTGTCCTGACAGCTCAGAGCCTGGAGTCTACTTCAGATTCTGTGTCTCCCTCTCTCTCTGCCCCTCCGCTTCTCACACTCTGTCTCTGTCTGTCTCTCTAAAAGAAATAAGTGTTGAAAAAAAGTTTTTTCAATTATAGCTCAATAATACAGAAAACAATAAATATTCTAGATTGCACATTTCATAGTTGTCTCTTTACACAATATAAACTATCTAGCTGTTAACAGACTAGTCATGTTTAATGATTACTTCTTACTTGTTCCCAGTAGAAATGATCTTATATAATAATACTGACACTGAATAGGTATTTTGAAACATACACATTAAAAATATTAGCCTTGAAACAATACTATGTCTTTAATTTAAAATGTAATTATAACTTTGCTTTTTGATTTTGTTCTGGGTCCAGACAAGAACATTTAATGGCTCTTTTTATCCTGATGTTTCACTTCGTCTCCTCTGTTTCCCATTTCATTGCCAAAAGAGCAACCTATTACCCTGAGACAATTAAGCAGTATCTGACAGGAACTGGCATATTTCTTCTCTATTGGTATTATTGTTTCCGCCTTTGATTTCCTGTTATTCTTGTCATGTGGCTGTGGTAAGCTTTGTCTTCCATTGTTTTGCCCACTTACCCTGAGTTTATTTCAAAGGCCTCTGTCTGGTATTCAATTCTATTTCCATTGTCTTGATTCTGTACTCAAAGACATATTTTCAGTTTCTTTACTCCCTCATATTCAATCCATCTATCAGCATCTTGGCCATATTTTCATAATGCTGTTTGTTTGTTTCTCTTACAACTTTTAGTCAGCCCATGCAATTTCTTGTTTTTCCTACTTTCAGCTATTCTCTGGAATTGTTTTAAATCCTCGCCTCTTAAATTTTAGGACAATCCACAGAGAATACAATAGCAGTACCTTTCTAGCTCCAAAATGAACATCATATCAAATTCTTCTCCTGCAAATACGATCATAGATTGAATTCTCAACTCAATGCAATAGGCATATACTGAGAGACAAGTATGAAACTACTAAAAGTTGCAGTGAATAATATACCTGCACACCCAGTATAAATCTTTTCTGTCCTCCATTGAAGTTCATTTTAAAAAATTGATTTTAGAATGTTGAAATAATCTTTACATTTGGAATAAACCTTGCTTAGTCACAAACTATTACAGTTTTTAGATATTTTTGGATTCCATTCGATACATTCTGATGAAAATGTGTATAGTTATATTCATGAAAAGTATTAGTCTGTGGTTTTCTTTTCTGCTAATGTCTTTGTGCTAACAGTCAGTGCATACTGATGAGAATGAACTGAGAAGTTTTTCATCTTCTATTTTCTGGAAGAATTTATACAGATTTGGTATAATTTTCTTCTTAAATTTTTAGCCAGTGTAGCCATCTGAACCTAGATGCCAGTATAGTCGTCTGAACTTAGAATTGTACTTCATGTTTTATTTTTATATGTGATTTGTTGTTGTTGTTGTTTGAGGAGATATAAAGTAACAATCTCAATTATCTAACAAGATATAATGCTATTCTCTGGTACTTTGCCTCTCAAAACCTAGCTCTCTTGGACTTTTCTTTTTTTGTTTTTGTGTTTTATTTATTTCTAGGAGAGAGAGAGACAACGTGAGCAGGGAAGGGTCAGAGAGAGAGGGAGTCATAGACTGAAACAGGCTCCAGGCTCTGAGCTGGCAGTCAGCACAGAGCCCTACGCGGGGCTCGAACCCACGAACCGCGAGATCATGACCTAAGCGAAAGTCGGACGCTTAACCAACTAAGCCACCCAGGCGCCCCTCTCTTGGACTTTTCTAATTATTAACTGTACGAATCTCTATTTGGGATCCCTCCTAGACTGCAGCCTGGAAACTCCATCCAGGCTACCTGCTTGGCAATCATTGGACTCAACAGGGTTCATTCCCCTTCCTTCAGGAAGCACACTGTCTTATGCTCTCTGTGGTTCAGAACCTGAAGATGCTTGTTTTGTATCATTTTCTATTTTTTTAAAGTCATTTAATGTGTAGGGATTTATATAGCTCCTGTTGGTTATAACCAGACATATTATAGCATCTTTTATTCTATTCTAGATGCTGTCATTGTTAGACAATATCAATTATTATCCTTTTAAATATTGTATCTGCTGCATTTCCCTTAAAATTCAGTAATTCCAATGACACGTAAGTTAGATTTTTTCACTATGTTCTTTAGATCATAGTCATTTCTCTATTTTTCTTTTTTGACTTTTTATGCTTCATTGGATATTTTATACTAATGTAACTTCAATTTAATGTTTTCTCTTTAACCTTATATAACTGGCTATTAAACCCATACATTTACTTCTCAACTTTAATTCTTCTATTTGATTTTATGTAATATCCACTTGATGTCTTTTTACAGTTTCCAGTTCTCAGCCAAATCAATTCATATTAATATTTAATTTCTGGGATGCCTGGGTGGCTCAGTCAGTTAAGCATTTGACTTGATTTCAGCACAAATCATAATCTCATGGCTCATGAGATCGAGCCCCAAGTTGGGCTCTACTCTGACAGGATGGAACCTGCTTGGGATTCTCTCTAAACCTCTCTCTTTGCCTTTACTCTGATTATGCTCTCTCTCTTTCTCTCAAAATAAATTTTACAAAAATAAATAATTTCAAATATCAATCACAATTATTTTAAACGTTACCTCTGATAACCCCATGATATAAATTCCCTATGTTCCCTTGTTTCTTATTATCTTGATAGTTTTCTTGTATGCCTGGATATGTATTGATTAAACATTGTGTTATATTTGAAAAACTATAATAAAACCTAGTGTCTGAGTTATGTCTTACAGCTCAAGAAAGCATTTACTTTTGATTCTGACAAGAAGTGAGACTAATAAGAAATTATCTTAAAAATAAGTGAGATTGGGCTGATTGAAAAGTTTCATTTCAAGCTGTGTATAGAACTGTATGGATTTCAGAGGTTCCTACTAAGAGATCAGGATTTTTTCAGACACTTCTCCTTTCCACTCACTTAACTCCTTTTTTTCTCCCCTTTCTAGCTCTGTGGAACTGGTGTAAGCTGTACTTAGTCTCTGAGCCACCAGTTACAAGTAGAGGAGAAATGTGGCATTGAAGTTCACGCTCTATGTTTGGGTCCTCCAAGAATTAGACACAGAGACAAGATTAGACAATAAATGAATAAATACAAATATAAACAAACGCATTTGACTGGAATGCTTGTGAAAAAAAGAGAGAAGGTGGGAAGAGTCTTTTAAGTCTAACTGCTGTGAAGGAGAGGCAGAAACATGGAGTATTTTTAGAAAAGACCTGACTATCCCACAGTTTTAAGACTATTTCATGCAGCCTTATGTGGAGTCCTCAAAACAAAGTTGTCCATTAAAGGAGTCCTGGATACCATGATAACTGGCCTGAATTAGCATCCGTGTGTGTGAGTCTGTGCGTGCAGGTGTGCATGTGTGTAGAGAGAGAGATTGATTCAGTATAATACTACTTTGAAGTTTTTGTTATAGTTTCATCTTCAGTTTTAACAAATGATGTATACAATTCACAATGTGATGTTTTTTGTATATGGCAAATTCAGTGTTATCCAAGCTGAATTTATAAAGAAACTACTGAAGAAACCAGAGAAGATAATCAAGGACATTCAATTTGAAAGGGACAGGTATACCTTCAAATATGTTAAAGCACACATGTGAAAACACTTCGTTTTCTGTAGCATAAAATAAAACCATGTGTGAAAAGTTACATGAATATACGTTTTAACCAAATTAAGACTCAATTTCCCAAAATGCCAGTAGCTAGAATTTTCAAATCTTGTCATAAGTAGCTGACTAGGCAATTAGTTTAACCAGAAACTGACCAGTCACGTGTGAAGTTCATGGGAAGAGTTGTTGCTTCTATTAGATGTTACATACAAAAGAGAAGATGAGAAACTAGGGAAGTTGGATTGGAAATGAGAAGTTATTTAGGGACAAAAGGATCTTACAGTCATAAATTTCTTAGACCCAGTCCCCTCTGTACATTCGATATAAGATATCTTGTAGTTCTCCTTTAATAAAATATTTGCCAAACATCTATCTGTATGTCATGAAGGTTTACTACATAGGTTACTTAAAAGCCAATGTGCTTGGATACACATAATTTAAATTTCCCTCCCTCAGTTAAATATTCCTTACATTCCTTTGTCCTCTCTACTATACTCCTTAACTCTATCTTCCATTATGTACTGTAAGATATGTGATGTGAATTACTGTAATTTCAGTATGGCTTATAGAGTTAGTATGTGCAAATAACATTTTGTACTCTGTGCCATTAAGGAGTTTTTGAGAAAATGGATATCTGAAAGAACAAAACAAGGGCAAAACTTCTGACTTTTTCTACCATATTACAAAACAATCTATCAGAATCCTCAAGGCATATGCAAAATTACCTCTTTTTTAAAAATGTGACTCTTGTTAAACCCTGCAAATGGCATTATTTTTCAATATGCATATGCTCCCATTTCCCTTTTTGGAAAAAAAAAAGATAGATATTTTAAACATGAATGCAGTAGGAATTTAAAAGAATTCTGCAGAAAGTACACAGTTCTATTGAGAATTCAGACACACTGTACTAAAACCCTCTAGTTACGATCATATAGAGCTGCCTGCGTGACTCAGTTGGTTAAGCATCCAACTTTGGCTCAGGTCATGATCTTGTCGTCCATGAGTTTGAACCCCATGTCGGCTCTGTGCTGACACCTCAGAGCCTGGAGCCTGCTTCAGATTCTGTCCCCCTCCTTCTCTGTCCTTCCCTTGCTCGCACTCTGTATGTCTCTCTCTCTCTCTCTCAAAAATAAACATTAAAAAAAAAGATCATAGAGATGGAACTACTTGGCTAACCTAATTAAATTCAGCAAACACCGACCAGGCATTATATTAGGTCCTGCAAGCTGCAAATAGGTGAATAAGGCATGGTTTGTGCCATCGTGGAGCACAATGAAATCATTTTTATTTACTTGCTTATCTAAAATTTTTACTGAGGAAGGACATACATTCAGTATAATACATACATTTTAAGTAGATCGGTTTACTCATGTCATGGCCACCCAAGTCACTATAAAATATCTCTAAATGTTACCTCAAAAGCACCCTTCTGACTCTTCCCAGTTTGTACTCCCCAAAAATGGCCACTAGTCTAACATCTATCTTACTAGAGTGGTTTTGCTGTACTTATACTTGGTAAAATAAAATCCAAAAGTGTGTATCCTTTTGTGTCTGGTCTTTTCAGCTCATGATTATTTTGATTTGATTAATCCATGTAACAACATGGATACATATTAACAGTATGTACAATATGTATCAGTTATGGTTCTTTTTATAATGCTATGTAGTGGGGTACCTGGGTGCCTCTGTCCATTAAGGGGCTGACTCTTGATATCAGCTCAGGTTGTAATTTCACTGTCATGGGATTGAGCATCCCATTGGGCTCCCCACGCTGAGTGTGGAGCCTGCTTGAGAGTCTCTCTCTCTCCCTCCTCTGCTCGCTCTCTCATTCTCTCTCTCTCACTCTTCTTCTCAATAAACAAATATTTAAAAAATGCTATGTAGTATTCCACCACAAAATATACCACAGCTTATCTTTTCTACTCTTAATAGGTATTTGGATTATTTCAATCTGAAGCTATAATAAACACTGCTATAATTATGCTCAGTCCTATCGTTTGGTCAACATTTAACCTTAGTCATAAGATGAGAACTGGTAGGTCATAGGATGTATATGTCCAGCTTTGGGAAATATTACCAGTTGTCTACTCCTGCTGGCAAAGCATGAGAAATCTAATTGCTGTACATGTCACTAGCATTTGGTATTATCAGTCATTTTTAATTTTAGTCCTTCTGGTAGGTAATATCTCATTATGGGTTTAATTTGCATTGTCCTGCTGATTGATGACACTGAACACATTTTCATATGTTTATTGGCCAATTATACTCTTCTGTAAAGTCTTTCAAGTTTTTTCTCACTTTAAAAAATTAACTTTCCTGAATATAATTCACATAATATACAACTCAAACTTTTGCTCACTTAAAGAACACTATTTTATTTAAACTAAAAATAAATAAATAAAAGAAACAATTCACATATTTCTCCTAACCTCCACCTCCCACCTCTGGAAACCACCAATCTGTTCTCTATATCTGTAAACTTTTTTTTTTCTTTTTGGTTCTAGATTCCACATACAGGAGAAATCACGTGGTCTTTGCTTTTCCCTGTCTGAATTATTTCACCCTCTCTGATATAGGCTTTTCAAATGAATACATTTAATATTTTGTTAATAATAGGGGTCTAGAAAGGCTTCAATCTCCTTGCCAGTCTTTGCATTCAAATAATTGATGTGTTGTGATTTATGTTTGCATTTTTAATTTTTCCTTTTATCTTCTTCCTTATTTTTAATAAAAACTGGCTGGCAATCTTTATTGCCTGCTTGAAGTAATTCTCAGACTTTGAGTTTTCAAACAAGAGTGACTTTGGTTTCTAATCCCTTTTTTGTGTGTTGAAACAAACTAAATTATCACTTCTTTTACCATGGCTTTTAATCTTTACATAAAACACTTCTTCATATATATTCTTTATCATTGTTCTTTTGATAATCCTCAATTTCAATTTTAATAAAATTTTTCTTGGCAGCAATGAATTATTTATTGATAGAATCAGTGTCGATTTTATTTTTAATACTTAACTGTGGACTAATAATTCAGTTGTTAAAACACTAAAATCTCTATCTTTCTCTTCTCCTCTCAGGTTAAGCATTTCTAATCCTAATAATTTCTGATGTGATTAATACTGAGTGTATTTCAGTTCTGTTTCTTTGTTTGTTTTATTATGCTCTCTAAAAGTAACTCTTCTCATGTCTCGCCTATAGCTGGAAGTCACTTGATATCAACAGGCAAATGTGACCAGAGCCGTGGGATGCTTAAATGCTTCTCTAATCTTAATATTAGATTTTGATCAAGATCATTGCAAATTTGTATTTTTATACAATGGTTTGGTTAAATGTCAATTTCTAGCCATCAAACATCTTTTTATTTTAATTTTCATTTTTCATGATTCTGAAAATACTGAAGATATGAATGTACTACACTCCTAAGTTTTCTCCTAACAACCTTAAGTTCTACTGGAAAAAACAAAAAACAAAAAAAAAAAAACTTGGGAATCCTACTTGCTGGAGATATGAAAATCATATTTCCAACCCTACTTCTCTGATTATATTCTAGGCCAGGCATTTTAAAAAATTTCAGAGAAGACTTATTAGATTTACCAAGGCTGAGAAGTTATGTTCAGACAAAATTAATTCAGTTTAAGGCGAAATCTGAGGTGAGATCTCCCTTCTTTACTCTTGCTACACCTCTCAGCTCTCGTGTGGTACAACACTTATTGCTCCTTCTGTTGCCTGTTGTTACTTTTATTCCTCAAATAGCCCAGCTGCCCTCTTCAGCATGAAACTATTCTACTTCATTTGACAATTGTTATATTGTCAAGGAGCAAAATGTCTTCTCTAGTGATCCAAGAACTTTCTAACTCTTTGCCTTTCTTCTCTGAACTTTTTCTTTCATGATGTTGTGCCAGCCTTCATAAGCTAGCCTGCTTTTGGAGTCACTGAAGCTACAAGCAATTTTGCTAGCAATGTCATCACAGGGTCATCAAGATTCTCCTTGTGCATCACTGTCTTTATCATATAAAAGATCTCAGGATCATACAAATACGCTTTCATAGAAGTGCTTGGGAGGGTAAATGATATATCCACTTCTCATGTTATAAATACTTGTTTCTCCTTATATATAATCTTTTATTTCTTCCATTGTGCTTCATTAATTTACTGTGGAATAACAGATTCTAAGTTAAAAATAAAACAACACAACACATAAAGTCATAGACTGCTCACATATGCCTTACGTTCAATGTGCATTCAGTACTAGATTATAACTTAAAGAGCAATTTCTGAATGAGTATTTTTTTCTACTATTTATGATATTTTGATATCTAGAGTGCAGGCATGGTGTCATCACAAAGACTGATTATGTGGCCTTTCACCACACAGTCACTTTAAATCTCCATGAGGACAAGAATACGAAAAAGACAGCCTTTGTGAAAGTGGAAAGAAGGCCACTCACAATGTGACAGGAAGGTAGCTTGTGAAAACAAACTGACAGAGTCAGGCGCACTTACCAAGTGTAAACTGCCAACAAACTGTCAACTGCCAAAATGAATTAGACTCTCATACCAAGGAGGTCTCAAATCTTAAATGTTTAAACATTCAGAAACTTCACTGAGACATCTAGTCATGCTATGTTTCTATGGGTGTCCCTGCCACACCTTCAGTTCTGTTCAAAAGTAAGAAAAAATCAAGACATTTTTTCTCTTGCATGGATAATTTCTCAAAATACTTCCTATTGGAAGAGAAAGAGAGATGGGGGGGAGGATAAAGATTCCTTGTCAGTGTGTCATATAGCTGTATCCACTTTCATTTTGATTATATACTTATAACTTTTCCAACACTTTTGTTTTCAAAATTGTATGCATCTTTTAAATAGGTCTTATTTTGTTTTTACTGCCATTTGCATAATGCATCTATTACATACATTCAAACTCAAGTCCCCTTTGTGTTATTTCTAAATATGTTCATTGAGGACATATAACAGGCTCCCAGGATATTTCCCTTACTTTTCTCCCTCTGTGCCACAGTCATATCTTTGTCCCTTAAAAATAATGTCAAGGGTGCCTAGGTGGTTCAGTCAGTTAAATGTCCAACTCTTGATTTCGGCTCAGGTCATGGTCTCAGGGTCTGTTACACTGAGTCCCATGTAGGGCTCCACACTGACAGTATGGAGCCTACTTGAGATTCTCTCTCTCTGTCTCTCCCTACCCCTCCCTACCCTTCAAAAATAAATACATAAACATTAAAAAATAATAATGTCACAGAAGAACAAATGCTGTACGACCTCATTCATATGTGGAGTCTAAAAAAATAAGCTCATAGAAACAGAGAACAGACTGATGGTTGTCAGAGATGAGGGGTTGGAGGTGAGGGAAACAGATGAAAATGTTCAGAAGGTACAATATTTCAATTATAGGATAAATACGTTCTGGGGATGTAATGCCAGTATGGTGACTACAGTTAACAATACCGTGTTGATTATTTGAGAGATGATAAGAGAGTGATTCTTTAAAGTTCTCATCACAAGAAAAACATCTAACTATGTGAGGTGATGGATGTTATCTAAAGTTATTGTGGTAATGGTAATCATTTTGCAATATATACGTACATTAAATTGCTATGCTTTACACCTTAAACTAACACAGTGTTGTGTGTCAATCATATATCAATACAACTAGAAAAAGTGTCTTAGCCTAACATACTAATTGGGAAGGTAGTGTCATCGTATTCTTTTTCACTACACAGCAAGAAATGTCACTTTTGGGCCCTTGGCAAATATCTGGTAAAAAAAAGATATCCATAAGCTTAATATGGTTTTTCTGCCATTGTTGAAATGATAGATAGAGATAATATACACTGTTGCACCTGCCACTTAAATCTTGTGGCATTCATTGATTCCCTTTTTGAATGGTGTTACAAGGACATTCTATCACCTAAAGTATTGGAAGGTGTTAGTTCCTTCTCTCTGCCACACATTTGGGTTATTTATGGAGGTCTTTTATTTCTCCTCAGTGCTGTCTTTTAAAGTCATAAAAAATATGTTGTGCTATTGTTCAGTACTTGAATTTGTTACAATATTTTGAATTACATCAGCATTATAACTACTCAGAGGAGTTACTGTATAAAGAAACCATGAGATAAAATGCCGTTTCTGAGGACAATATTCACTGAACCAGGTTTAGTCAAATATTTTAACATACTATGATAAAATTTCTTTTTTATTACTTTTGGTGATGAACTTGATTGAGGGATATTTTTCATTACTGAATCCTTCTCTCTGGTTGTTACTGAAAGTTTTGTCCTTATTACCTTTAATCAACACAGTATGACTATAATGACACAGTTTCATCTTTTTTTAAAAAAATTATTTATTCTGAGAGAGAGAGAGAGCTCATGTGTACATGAATTGGGGAGGGGCAAAGAGGGAGGTAGAGAATCCCAAGCAGGCTCCACACTGTCAGCACAGAGCCCGATGTGGCGCTTGATCCTATGAACTGTGAGATCATGATCTGGACCAAAATCAAGAGTCAGAAGCTTGGGCACCTGGGTGGCCCAGTCAGTTAAGCATCCAACTTCAGCTCAGGTCATGATCTCATGGTTAATGATTTCAAGCCCAGTGTTGGGCTCTGTGCTGAAAGCTAGGAGCCTGGAGCTGCTCCCGATTCTATATCTCCTTCTCTCTCTGCCCCTCCCCAACTCATGCGTTGTCTCTCTGTCAAAAATAAATAATAAAACATTTAAAAAAAATTTTTTTAAAGAGTCAGGAGCTTAACCAACTGAGCTACCCAGATGCTTCCTGGCAGAGTTTCATCTTATGTCTTTCTACCACTGTCATTAGAAACAACTGAAAGACCTCACTTTTCTTCTTTCAGAGTATTTATGGCAATTTATAACTATGCACTTATTTGTATGCTTAGATTTCATTAATTCTTTTTAGACTATAAACGTCTTGAAGATATAAGCAATGTCTATTTATTCTCTAACATACATAAACCTCATGTATCACACATAAGAGATGCTCAATAAACATTTGATTATTGAAAGAATAGATAGTTGGATGAATATTCTTTTAGCTTGCATTGGTTTAGTTATACTGTTTATTGGCTTCAAAAGAAATTCAGGCTATTAGAAAAGGTATGACTCAGCCAAATCTACATCTTTCAATCAGCGTACTTCATAATATATTATGAAGTTCTCTTCATAAGGAAATGATAAACTGTGTCTTTGGTATAATTTCTGGTACCAAATAAGCACTCAGTAAATATTTTCATTTTAAATACAAATTTAAGTTATTTGCCACACAATTATCTTACAAATGTCTGAAGTGATAAATTTTTCTCTCTCCCTCTGGTTTCCTACTTCTCTTATTTACATCTTTGTTGGATCCTGCAGATACCTCAAGTGCCAATCATGCCATGTTAATTTCTTCATCTATTACATTTCCATTATAACATGGCTCTTGTTAGGAATGTAACAGAGAGAGGAAAGGGATTTAGAGACAAGAGTAGAAACTCAAGTCTCATCTCATTACCACTGAAGAATAGAGGATTTGCACTAGATAATTTGTGTTTTATTTTTAGAAATCTATAAATCATCATGCACTGAACAGAACCAGACGTCATTGAGATTTCTGTAGATTCCAGGAAGGAGCAAAATGAAGACAAGCTAATGCATAGGACCAGATTGTTAAATTATATTTTCACAACCAGTGAGACTCCACTGTAACAGGTTTACTAAGTAATTCCCAGGGGAGAAAGGGAAACTCTCCTAGACTGTTGGTGAGTATGCAAACTGGTCTCTGGAAAACAGTATGGAGGTGATCAAAAAGTTAAAAATAGGGGCCCCTTGGTGGCTCAGTCAGTTGGGCAGCCGACTTCGGTTCAGGTCATGATCTCACGTGGGGTCAAGCCCTGGGTCGGGCTCTGTGCTGACAGCTAGCTCAGAGCCTGGAGCCTGTTTAAGATTCTGTGTCTCCCTCTCTCTCTGACCTTCCCTGCTCATGCTGTCTCTCTCTCTCTTTCTCTCTCTCTCTCTCTCTCTCAGAAATAAATAAAACATTAAAAAATTAAACAAAAATCTTAAAAACAGAACTACTCTCTGACCCAGCCAT
This sequence comes from Crocuta crocuta, assembly GCF_008692635.1. Taxonomy (NCBI): domain Eukaryota; kingdom Metazoa; phylum Chordata; class Mammalia; order Carnivora; family Hyaenidae; genus Crocuta; species Crocuta crocuta. The sequence continues at coordinate 15,930 of NW_027532020.1, read as the reverse complement.
TGCACTTGTAGGTATTTACCCAAAGAATACAACAATAATAATTCAAAGGGATACATGCACCTCAATGTTTATAGCAGCATTCTCTACAATAGCCAAATTATGGGACAGTACAAGTGTCCTCAGACTTAAGAATGGATAAAAACAATGCGGGATGTATGCGTGTGTGTATTATAAGTGTGTGCATATTATATATGTGTATATATAAAGTTGAATATTACTCAGGGATAAAAAAGAATGAAATCTTGCCATTTGCAATGATGAGTGGAGCTAGAATGTATTATGCTAGGCAAAATAAGTTAGTCAGAGAAATACAAATATCCTATGATTTCATTCATATGTGGAATTTAAGAAACAAAACAAATGAGCGTATGGAAAGAAGAGAAAGAGAGGCCAATCAAGAAATAGACTTTTAATGATAGAGAGCTGAAAATTGCCAGAGGGGAGGTGGGTAGGGGGATGGGTTAAATAAGTGATGGGGATTAAGGAGAGCATTTGTTCTGATGAGCATCAGGTATTGTATGGAAGTGTTGAATCACTGTATTATATACCTGAAACTAATATCACACTCTAATTAACTGACTGGAATTTAAATACTTAAAAAAATATATTCCCAGTATACAAAGAGATCCAATTGACAAGTAGATTAAATTAGGTCATCTACCTTCTTTGCTTCCTCCAGAGGGGATATACCCACCTTTTTATTTTTTCTCTTCCACGCCTCTCACCCTCTGCCACCAAAACTAGCTAGCTATATAATAATCATTTTAGAGACTTGCCAAAGCAGATTGGAGAAAGAGAGAAGTACATTTTACCTCCATTTTGCAGAGACCAATAGCAGACTTACATAAACAGCAAATAACAAAACAAAAGATTGATGTGAAAGAGGTGTTCAATTTAAGCTTCAGTAATTGTCTCCAACCGAGAAGAACCCATCAAACATTGAGAGAAATACAAAGAATTCATTGTATTTTTCAGAAAAGTGTCTTGAGACAACATATAAATGAGATTTTGGGTTCCTGAGTTCATTTCCTCTCATTCCTTAACACCTCCAAGCAAAAGATATTTTGAACAAATCAAAATACAGTTTTCCAATCTAGGTCTAATGGAAACTCTGCATAGCTAGATGGAGAGCTGAGTGAAAGAATTCTAAAAGAAACAGGAGAAATGGATTTCCATTCAAGGAGGAGTAACAGAAAGAAAGGATAATTGTTTGCCTGGTTATTACCAAAAAGAAAGGAAAGATGAAGAGACACGCATGGAGAATAGGGACTCTACATCCTAAGCGCTTTTGATTAATACAGTTTGGAATGTCTCCAAAACTCCAGAGAAAGAATACATTAGATATGAATGTCCCTACATATTATCAACCACAGAATCAAGAAAGAAGTATAGTTGTGTCAATATCTAGCAACGTTATGAAAAGGTTTCCTTTAAAAGACTGTAGGGGTGCCTGAGTGGCATAGTCGGTTGAGTGCCAACTTTGGTTCAGGTCATGGTCTCACAGTTCGTGAGTTTGAGCCCCTTGTCTGGCTCTGTGCTGACAGCTCGGAGTCTGGGGCCTGCTTCGGATTCTGTGTCTCCCTCTCTCTCTGCTCCTCCCTCACTCATGCCCTGTCTCTCTCTTAAAAATAAACATTAAAATTATTTTTAATAATAAAGACTATAAAACTATGCCAATTTTTGGAAATCTATGAATAGAATGCATTAAATTAATAGGTCAGAGGAACAAATGGTCATAGGTTTGATGCTGATAAAATCAAGCTTCTATGTCTTAGTAATATCTTAGTAACATACAGTAAATGTATATTTTATCTTTATAAGAAAGGACACTAGAAAGTAGAATATAATGTTATCATAACTGACAGAAGATTTGACCATTTATTTGGAAACCTACATGAGAAAACTATGAGCATGTAAAAAAATAGTCTAGTGGCTAGTTGTGAAAGTTATATAAAACAATATTTTTTCTAATGACAGATCGTAGTAAATTTATTGCTATAATTTTAAAATATCATATTAATTTTGTTGGCAAGCAAAAAACAGGGAAAAACTTAGGAGGAAATGTAGAGTAATATTTATTACATACATAAAGAGGATATTAAATACTGCTGAGGTGCCTAAATGAAAACCTAATAAAAAGGGAGAGATAAAACCTTTCTCAGATCAGATAACTCAATAGCATAAGTATATTATTTCTCTCAAATCTATAAACCTATTGCAGCTTCAAATGAAATTTTAAAATACTTTTTGGAGATTGAGGAAATTATTTAAACATCTATCTAGAAAAAATATGCTCGATAATGCTAAAATTCTAAAATAAAGAGCAATGGGGAAATAGTTCTATCAGATATTTTTAAATATGCATATGTTTTAAACTTAGAGTAATTAAAGACATATTGTTTATGGGTACAAGAAGAACAAAAAAATTAAAAAGTAAGAAAATTCAAGGGCTCCTGGGTGGCTCAGTCAGTTAACCATCTCACTCTTGATCTCAGCTCAGGTCTTGATCTCACAGTTTGTGAATTCGAGACCCTCAAAGCTGTCAGCACAGCACCTGCTTACAATTCTCTCTCCCTTTCATTCTTCCCCTACCCCACTGGGGCTCTCTTTCTCTCTCTCAAAATAAATAAATAAACTTTAAAAATTTTTTAAAAGAAAATTCAAACTTTAGAAATTTAGATAGATGGTTGAGATGATAAAATGAAAACACCTGTGTCTTTACACACACATTTATGCACATGAACATCATATAAAAAATAAAGTCCAAGTATATCAGATAAATAAGTGTAAAACATAAATAAATTATTTGAATAAAACTAAAATACTAAATATAGAAATGTAAGCAAAATTAGAAATAATTACAGCAATATGAGATATTCTTTTATTCCTTCTAACAGAATGGAAAAATGAAAAGCATATAAAATCCCAGTTTGCCTTTGGAAGCAGCCACTCTATTTTATTGTTAGATGAGTTTTATCTAACAATATCCAATGTTTATTGTTAGGTAAATATTGTGGGAGTATAAATCACTACAAGTTTTTTAAAGGGCAGCAAGTCACTATGTTTCATATTTTTAAATATGATTAATGTTCTAATACAATTTCTTTTCTGGAAATGCTCTTTTCTGAAATATACACACAATACATGCAGATATAGGTGTAAGTGTGTCATTATTTAGATAAGAGGGAAAAATGGAAGTAGTCTAAATCTCTATCAAAAGAGAATTACATAAAATTTTCATAGTATATTAATACAAAGGAGTTTTATGAAGCTTTTCAAAAAGAATATTATAAATCTACATATGCTGACATATAAAGGTATCTAATATCTGTTAAGTGAAAAAGAAGTTAAAGTAAATTATTTATAGTATGATCTCTTTTCTAAAAAGCATGATAGTTATTTCATTTCCTAGATTCAGTAAAACACTTATTCCAAATCCCCCCATCCTAATTTAATGAAATTGGAATGTTTTTCAAACAAAGATACCAGTCCTGGTCCAGGAGAGAAGTTGTGAATTATTTGTCATTTAATTGCACACACACAGATTCTGCAGTATTATATATTGCATTTGCATTGTTACAAGCATACACGACTATATTTTAATTTAGATTTGGATCCCTATTTGCCATTTAAAAGTGTTCAAAATGTTCAGCTACGTCCAGTATGAGCACTGCCATGAAATTTTCTACATGAAGTACATCAGACGATAAAATTTGCATCAGTAGAAATTGCCACATATATTAGAAAAGGTTATAGGATTTTCAGTCTTCAGAAATGTGGGGATGACTATCGTGTAAAATACTCATCAAAAGCTTCTGTCTGACTTCCAGTTATGATGAAGTAACTGACAGTGGATGAGTCCTCTAGTTGTAAATAATTATAATCTTAGGAAAAATATTTGAGGCCAAAAAGTTTTCCAACTTTAAACAACAGGCGCTAGAAATGTTTAATTCTTGAGAGGAAGGAAACTTCAAATGATCTCTATAATTGCCTTTATTCTCTACCTAGGGGCAGTTTTCCAGCTACGGCACAGAGAGTTGGAGTCTAAGCAGAACCCAGCATTCCTGCTTCACTGGGGAAGAGTTCAGAATCTGAAGCAGCTGAAGGGATGAGACAGAACTCAAAGATATGTGCATGGGGAGGTTCAAGAAGTCTAGGTGGGGTCCCCAGATTATAGGTGGGCTGAGCACATATGGGATAAGATTACACAAAGCTTTCCAAAAATTAGCTGCTACAGGGTTGAAAATGGAACCAAAATACAAGGTATCAAGCAGTAGGGGACCACATCAGAGGTTCAGGCTCATTAAAGTGGAAAAATTTACCTAGACCGTCGTACTACCTTGGGTACTTATCTGAGAAAGCAAAAAGGCCAACCTTTAGGAATAAAAACTTTATTGTAAAAAAAAGCTCATTCTGGACCTGACCAAAAACCTAAAATCAACCCTAAGTACCAAATTGGAACCAAGGTTTGGGGATTTAGGATCTCTGAATTAGAGGGTCCTAAAAACTCTTTGGGCTTCTCAGAAACAACTTATCAAAGCAAAAGATCCAGTCTACACAAGAGAAAAGTAATCAACCAGTAAAAGGACAACTAGTTAAAGTTAAAATCTTCACAGGAAGATAACAGAACCAAGAGTCTCCATACTGTATCATCAGCAGGATGAGTGCACAATCAAAACTTACAAAAAAAAAAAAGCAAAATGTGATCTACACTCCAGAGGGGAAAAATAAGTCAATAGTAATCACTGATCCAAGATGGCAAAATGTTGGATTGGAAAGACAAAGATTTTAAAGAAATTATAATAACTACATTCAAATAACTAAAGGAAAAATATGTTCAAAGATCAATAGCATATTTAGGAGTTTTGTGGATCTGTATTACCCAATGATTTATTAAATAGAACATTACAAGAAAATAAGTCACACACACACACACACACACACACACACAATCAAAGAAGTTGGATTTGTTCAAAATTTAAAAAAAAGAATAGTGTTGCAAACAATACTATCAAGTAAGTGAGAATATAAACTGCACAATGGGAGATATATTTGCAAATTATATGTCCAATATGGGCATTATATCCAAATATATGAATCACTCTTATGACTTAAAATATGAAGACAACACAGATGAAACATAAACAGAGGATATGAACAGATGTTTCTCTATAAAATAAAAGCCAATAAGCACTGATAGCTTATCAGCATTAGTTATTAGAAAAATACAAATCAAAATCACAAAGAGATACTACTTCATGCTCACTAGGATATAGCTACTATCCAAAAGATGGATAATAAACAAGTGCTGGTAAGAATGTGGAGAAATTAAAACCCTTATATTGCAGGTATGAACATAAAATGGACCAACCACTTTGGAATACAGGTGGTTCCTAAAAAGTTAAACATAAGTTACCATATTGATACAGTGCGGTAGGCAGAATAATGCACTGTCCTCCAAATATATGTATGTCCTGATCTCCAGAACCCATGACTGTGTCATCTTACATGGCAAAAGGGACTTTGCAAATGTGATGAAATGAAGGATTTGAGATGGGAAGGTTCTTCTGTGGGTCTAATGTCACCATAAGGACCTTTGTAAGTGAGGCAGGGAAGCAGAAGATTCAAAGGGAGACTGAGCCATGCTACCTTGCTGGATTTGAAGATGGGAAAAGGCATGGAACTAAGGGATACAGATGGTCCCCAAACCTGCAAACAGTAAGAATCTTTCCTAGAGGCTATGAAAGGAACACCACCCTGCTGACACCTTGCATTTTTTTCAGGTGAAAACCAGGACTTCTAGAATTACAAGTAAGAAATTTGCATTGAATAAAGCCAATGTGTTTGTGGTAACCTTGTTGCTGCAGCAGTAGGCAACTGTGACACCCAATAGTTTTACCCCTAGGTGTGTACATAAGAAAAAGAAAAACATCTATATCCACACAAAACTTGCACACAGATGTTCATAGCAGCATTATTTACAATAGCCACCCAAGCAGAAACAACTCAAATGCCTATTAACTGAGAAATGTATATATCTAAGCTGTAATACAGTGGAATATAACTGGCAATAAAAATAAATGAGGGACACCCAGGTGGCTCAGTTTGTTAAGTGTCAGACTTCAGCTCAGGTCATGATCAACAGTTTGTGTGAGTTCGAGTCCCACATTGGGATGTGTGCTGACAGCTCAGAGCCTGGAACTTGCTTCGATTCTGTGTCTCCCTCTCTCTCTGCTCCTTCCCTGCTCTCTCTCTCTCTCTCTCTGAAAATAATAAATAAACCTTAAAATTTTTTTTTAATTAAAAACCAGTAATTGCTACAATATAGATGACACTTGAAAACATTACACCAAGTGACAGGATACAGTCACAAGAGATTACATATTGCATGATTCCATTTATATGAAGTATCCAAGACAGGCAAATCCATAGATAGAAAAACACAGTAAATGTGTGGTTGCCTGGGGGATAGTGTTGAGAAATGGGGAGGGAATAACAATGGATACGGAGTTCCCTTTATAGACTTTGAAATGTTTTCAACTTAAACTATGTTGATGATTGCATAACTCTGAATTTACCAAAAAAATAAATTGTATACTTTAAATGGCATATAAAATTTGTCTTAATGAAGGGTTAAAAACATAAACCCCAAAAATATTTAAAAAAATAAATACAGCCTTATTGAGTAATCAGTTAGAGAAGTTCAGTCGAGCAAAGGTAATTATAACAAGGTGTAAATTTTAAAACAGGAAAAGAAAAAAAATTCACCAAATGGGTTTAATGGCATATATGAGAAGTTTCAGTGAACATAAAAGCAGATCAATACAATTTGAAAAGCCCAGAAAATTGGGGTGCCTGGCTGGCTCAGCTGGTTAAGTATCTGGCTCTGATCTTATGGTTTGTGAGCTCAAACTGCATTCAAGCTCTGTGCTGACAGTGCAGAGCCTGCTTGAGATTCTCTCTCTCTCCCTCTCTCTCTTCCTGTCTCCGGCTCGTGCTCTCTCTCTCAAAATAAACAAACTTAAAAAAAAGAAAAACAGAGATTAGAAGAATATATTCAGAAACATGTCAGACAAGATCAAATAATCTGACATATATATATATGTCATAATCTGACATATCTATATATATATATAGAACAGGAGTCCGAAGAAGAGAAAATAAGTAAGAATGAGGCAGAAAATTATTTGTTAAAATAGTGCCTGGAAGGTTTCTCAGTTTGCAAAAAAGCACCTACCTTCAGATTCATAATCCTTAGCAAACCTCAGGTAAGATAAATACAAGAAAAACAACCTAACCACATTATGGCCCAACTACCCAATACCATATATAAAGAGAAAATTTTGAAAGTGGCAGAGACAAAAGACACGTACCTGGAAACCTAATTGAGAGTAGCTACTAACATTTTATCAGAAAACACTGGAAGAACACTTTTAAGTGCTTACGATTAAAACAAAAACCAAAACGGTCATCCTTGAATTCTTTGAGTGAAGAGAGCCTTAAACACAACACGAAATAAAGCCAGGAGCATTAGTTTGCAAGGCCCTCCATAACAGAGTACCGCAAACTGGGTGACTGAAACATCAGACATTTATGGTTCCACAGTTCTGAAGGCTCAGTCTGAGATCAAGGTGTCAGAAGGGCTGCTTCTTTCTGAGAGTCATGAAAGAAATTTTGTTCTATGCCTTCCCCCAGCCTTAGCTCTGATGGTTTGCTGGCAATTGTCAGTGTTCCTTGGCTTAGAGAGGAATCACCTGAGTCTCTGCCTTCATGGTTCTGTGGTGGTGTTCGTGTGTGTGTGTGTGTGTGTGTGTGTGTGTGTTCACGTGGCATTCTTTCATAAGGACACAAGTCATATATTGGATGAGAAGCCCACCCAATTCCTGTATGACTTTATGTCAACAAATTACATCCGCAGCAGCCCTATATCCATGTAAGATCACATTTTGTGGTACTGGGGGTTAGGATTCCAGCATATGAATTGTGGGGGAATGTGATTCACCTTATTACAACATTATAGATCAACAAAAGCTGAGTGCATATGCCATCAGCAGATCTGAACCATACATAATAAATGTTAGAGGATGTTCTTTTGGCTAAAGTAAAAATGATACCATATGGAAGGAAAGGAAAAATTTAAAAAAATGAATGGTTTTAAAACAAGAGAGAGACATATGCAATGCAGTTTTTCCTTATTATAATCTTCTTAAAACACAACTGACTGTTTAAAGAAAAAGTGAGGTTTATAACATATTCGTACATGAAATCTACAATAGAGAAAGGGCAAGTTGTGGTAAAGGGAATTATCAAGTTATTGTATTTGTGAAATGTGAAGTGGGTTACTGAATTAGGAACTTGGGAGTAAGAGATACTATGTCCATCCCAGTTGTCTTAATCAAGTCTTTGGCTCACTTTTATATGTTAGTTTTATTTTTAATTTTTTTCTACAGCCAGGTTATTATATCCCTAAATATGGCATCCATATAAGATTATAAACTCTAGAGTCAGATTGCTAAAATCAAATACACTCACTCTACTGATAAATTGTGTGCCCTTGGATAACTTATGAAATTTTTCTCCTTTGTTTTCTCTTCTGTAAGGTGGGGGCAAAATTAACACTTAGCTCATATTTTGATTAAGAAACCTCCACTACATTTTTCCTCAGTATAAAAACTGTTAATAATTATTTACTGTTATTATCTCCTACTACCTAATATTATCATGTACATCCATGTTTATGCACAAAATTATATAAGTATTATCTTTCTAATTGTGAGGAAGATATAAATAAACATGTATTGATCACTTACTATATCCAGGGAGTTTAAAAGCTTTACAGAACTTATTTGTTATCATAAACTTTAGTAATTAGATATAGTACCCTTTTTAGAACAAGATATTGCAATATCAAAAGATTTCATGACCCATTTAGTAAATAGAATAAGATTATGATCTAAGTCTAGACTCCATAAACTCTATACCATTTTACTTCCAAGAATAAAATGCTGTAGCCTCTATTCAAAAACAAAACTGTGAGCCACCTGGGTGGCTCAGCCGGTTAAGCGTCCAACTTCCCCGTGGGTCACGATCTCGCTGTTCATGAATTTGAGCCCTGCATCATGCTCTGTGCTGACAGCCCAGAGCCTGAAGTCTGCTTCACATTCTGTGTGTGTCTCTCTCTGCCCCTCCCCTGCTCACACACTGTGTCTCCCAAAAATAAACATTAAAATTTTTTTTAAAACTAAAGTCACACAATTATCATCTGTTGAACTGTAGAAAAGTGAGTCAACTTAAATCCAGTCACATCCACCTTAAAAATCTGGCATCTGCTGAGCAATACCTATATTAAAATTATTTCCTATTCAACAGAGATTCTGAACTGGGGGGACAGTTTTGATATAAAACATTCCTTTGTATTGGCCTCGCAAATCAAAAACACCGGAAAATTCATTTAAACTTCTACATGTTATCTGAACTTTTAAACTTTCTTCTCTAACATAAGCCATCTCTTGCACTGAGGTAGAGCAAAAGAACAACAGCAGCAACAATAATCACTTAGCAGGTTATATATCCATGTTTTGGGTTAGAACATCTGTGTGCTGTAAACATGGCTCCTCTTTAAAAGAGAGACATAACTTGGACCCAAATGCTAGGATGAACCATTTTCAGAATATTCAGAAGATACAACGTAAAAGTGACCACAAGAATTCCACAGTGTCATACCCCATCACTTATGCCATGTAAGTCATATATATCTCATGTGGACCAGATCCTTCCACACAGTGAGAAAAGCCACCTTAAGCCTCTTTTCTACTCTCATCATCTCTGCTCCCCATGTTCAAGTACAATGCCTTCAAATTCCAAAGTCCCTACATTTCTCAAAGACTCTTACAAAGCAATTTTCTTATAAGATTTGAGTTTAATAAAATTATGTCAGAGATGTGTGGACAACCTGCTCTTTCCCAAACCCTACTTTTTTCCCAAACACTGGGCATGCCAACTTGATTTCACTTAGTCAATAATGCTTTCAGAGTAAACGAGAGACACCTGAGATGGACTTTAAGGATTTATGTAGACGTGAAGAACGACAGGAATGGTATCCTAAAACCTTTCATTTCAGTTACTTAAAACGTAACTCTCATCAGATAAGTGAAAGATGAAGTTCACTTTCAATACATTATGACTCCTCCCCTCCCCTTACCTGGAAACCTAACCACAACTTCAGCTTCTCTCAAAGATGGCTTGAAAAATACAAGTTAGTTAGAAGAGCATCACATAAATAGCACTTTAAACCAAGTACAGAATTCATTTTAAAAAGCAAACTATGTAAAAATTTAACTAAATTGAATATTATTTCTCATAATGTGATTATCGTGCACCTCAGGGATGATTGTGAAGCATCGGTGTGCTTTGTATCCTACAGTTCAGCACCATGTTTTATTCTGTTCCACCATCCTATTTCCCTATCTCTTAAACCCATCTAGACTTTTCCTTCCAATACACAACAACAACAACAACAACAACAACAAAGTATGATCAGAATAGAGGGGAAATACTCGTTTTGGCCATATTAGACTGTTTGCCTTATTTAATTTGGGGGAGGGGGCACATGCTTTCCTTATCTTAAGGAAACACTAAGTTTTCTATGAAAGGCAACAGATTGCATAAAGGTGGAGTGAATAGCAAATAGCTGTTGATTGGTTTTAAATCAACGAAGCCCTCTAGAAATGAAAACTGAAATTGAGTTTCTTGCACTATTTTTTGTATCCAGGGCCCGTAGCAGGTCCAGCATGGCCAATCTTGAGCCTGCTTATAGAGTGTTACTCATTTTAAAGTTTTGATAATCATATTCTCATGTTTTATGGACACATCCTCCTGTCTGCAGTTCAGACATAAACACGCAGCTGTATGTACAGCTCAGCCTGCTGCATTACCTCAGCAAATCAGAGCCTTCAAATTAGGCATTCTGGAACAAACGTAAGCAGAAAGAAGAGAGGAAATTTGTTTTGCAAATGTAAACTTCCAAACAGCTTCCTTTAACGGCCGCATTTTGTTCTTTGAGTCCACAAAAGTTGGCTACCATTTAGACATAAAACAAACTTTTAAAAATTGACATTACTAGTGGAACAATGGAGCCAGTTTCTTGGGAGAAGAAAAGCACCAAGGCTGTCCCCACTTCATTCCTATTAAGAGTTTACCTTATCCTTAAACAAATCCCCAAGGTTTTATCCTGAATTTGTATAACAGCCAGCGCCACCATCAAACCAACTGAGTAGAGTTTCTGCATGTCAGGATTATTTTTTCATTTATCAAGTCAACATTAATTGTAAGTTTTCTTATATCAAGCCCTACTAAATACTGGGGACCAAAGATGAAATAAGTTTCCTTTGCTTTCAAGAACCTCACCTTCTGCTAAAACAGATTTTAGTCTCTGGTTAATCTGAGGAAGGTAGGGCATTATGATACAACTTTATTTAAATTCAGTACAAAATCAAAGCAGTATAAAATTTAAAAATAAATTTGCATAGAGAGATCAAATTTCCAAACCTCAGAAAAGTACTGAAACAACATATGTATGTTCTAAGGTGAGAGTATGGGATTTGTTTCCATGGTTTTGCAAGTAATAGAAGATGGGGAAGCCTCATTAAACTAAAATGATACATTATTGGTAAGAAAAGGAAGTATAGTTTGGCTTCACATGGAGTTAGAAGGAGATAAAGAAAGTTGTTAACAAAGGAAGCTACATTTCTCCAGCTCTCAAGGNTTTTTTTTCCCGACTTTTTTTTTTTTTTTTTAAAAGAGAGGGAGAATGTATATGTGTTGGGGACAGGGGCAGAGTAAGAGAGAGAGAGAATCTTAAGCAGTCTTCAAGCTCAGCACGGAGCCAACTCCAGGATCAATCAATCCCCTTATCCCTGAGCCAAAATCAGGTGTCGCCTGCTCAAACACTGAGCAACCCCGGTGTCCCTCTCTGTTTCATTTTTAATTCTATATGCTTACTAGCCTGTCTGTTCCACTGTGCGCCTGGCAGAACAAATGTTGTATTTCCTTAGAAAATATATTTTTTCTCATCATCAAAATAAAAACAGACAACTAATTTCTAGTCCTGAACCCATTTCACAGAAGTCTGAGGGAGAGAGAGAGAGAGAGAGAGAGAGAGAGAGAGAGAGAGGAGAGAGAGAAGAGAACTGATTGGCTCTAGGGTCCACATCTTGCCCAATCTTCATGGTGGTAGGAGTGGGTCAGTGTCAAGGCAGAGTCATGGAGTATAGCCCTGCTTGCTGGCTTAGGCTCATTGATAACTGCTTACTCAGCACCATGATGTTGGGTCTTGGCAGAGAGGTTCTAGCACACACACGGCAGAAAAGATGGGGCTTGCCTGGGGGCTGCCCACTGCTGAAGAGTACAGCACAGAAAATTAGCAGTTTCCTCTATTTGTAATCCTTCTTTCCTTTCCCAAAAGAAATTGCCAAGCTAATCGAAGTGACAGAGATGTCAGAGATAAATATAATACAGTGGACTAAGCGCTATCAGGGAGGTGGATGCAAAGAACAGCCTTCACAGCAGCTGTGAGAAACTGCATTACACAGCAAAGATGCACACACTTTTGAGGCTTTATTCTTTGTTTCAGTTTTGTTTTATTAACAAATTTGATTTATTCTATATAGGAAGTCCCCCTAATTTTGAAATTTTCAAAAGTCTATATTAAATTGCCAAATAATATGTGTACAGAGAGATGAAGTTCCCTAAAAGGCACAGCTATGAGCCAAGCATCACAGGAGCCCTGGAAACCTCTCTCACCGTTCGTCTGTTAGTACTTCCCCATCACCCTCTAAAGGTAACCACGACTCTGCCTTTTCTCGCCATAGATTAATGATGCCTGTTGCTGAACTTCATATAAAGGGAGTCATGTCATATGGTCCTTTTGTAGGTCTGACTTTTTTAACCTTATGTGTATGAGGGTAACCCACTATTTTGTGTAGCTAGAGTCTGTGAAATTTTACTGCCATATCGAATTTCATGGAATGAATAAACCACAACACATTTATCCATTACACTATTAATGGATATTTGCATGTTCCTATTCTTCAGATGGGATGGTAAGTGTTGCTATTAATATTCTTGTATATACTTTTAATAAATGCATATGTGCTTTTCCATTTGTTTGAGACATTGTGATGGGTGTATAGTCATAACTGATAGTTTTTGTAATTTGTATTTCCTGACAACTGATGATATTAAGAACATATTGACAGGTTTATGGGGCACTTGGTTACCATTTTTGATAAAGTAACAATTTTCATTTTTTCTTTTTTTAAAATGACTTTGTTGTTTTTTTTCCCCTCTGCTTCCTTTCTGTGGATGTCATTAAAATTGAGAACTTCTGTTTATCAAAGGACCCAATTGTGAGAATACAAATAAAAACACCTTTTTATTTAAAATATAGACCCTCTCTTACCAAAATTCGATTCTCACTCAAATATTTAAAACTATGCCTGTTACGTGAAATAAGAATGTCTCTATTAAGATATATACCACTACAGAATATGATAATAATATTCTATAGAGGAAAACTTGACTCAAAGACTTAGATTTTCTTTTAATTTGCATAAGAGATCCATATGAGGAAAAGCAATCCACATATTAGGAGTTATGTATTTAGTGTGTAATTAATATGGTCATAATCTATAAATAACTTATTCCCTGCCTCTCCTTCATCATTTATCCATTTTTTTAAAATATTAATTTATTTATTATGAGAGAAAGAGACAAACACAAGTGTGGATGGGGCAGCAAGAGAGGGAGAGAGAGATTACAAGCAGGCTCCATGCTGTTCCCGTAGAGCCTGATGCAGGGCTCAATTTCATTAATCATGAGATCACGACCTAAGCCAAAATCAAGAGTCAGATACTTAACAGACTGTGACACCCAAGTGCCCCCATCATGTATCATTTTTAATACTTCACAGAAAAAGTTTCCCTTAAGCCTCCAAATCAGAAAAATCTGTGCTGGAAAATTTACTTGGTTTTCTCCCACGAGCACTATGTCTTCTGTGACAGACTGTGTCCTCTTCTTTTCTTTGTTTCCTAACAAATGTTTAGCTCACATTTATATACTACAAAAAACTGTGTATACATTTCTGCATACTAATCCTATCCCTGCCTTGATTTTGCAATTTCCCTCAGATATTTCTAGTAACATTTCATAAAGATATATGATCAATATAAAAGTAAAAAAACAAAACACAAGAATATATATGTGTGCATATATATGTCATATATATAAGCACACACTAAGCTAAATATATATATACACTTAACTAAATACATACATATGTAATAAAATATATATGATTAGGTAAATGTATACTATGAGTATATACATATGCATAGGCATATATAATACAATCAATACACATAATATTTTTACATATATTATATATGTGGTTTTTTACATATATATGTGTGTTTTTACAAATATGTGTATTTTTATGATTGGACTTAAATTTTCTAAGAGAAACAAACAATAACTTTAGAGTTAGTGACCCTAATAAATATTTCTGTTCTTATGTCTTGTGGCATAATATTATTTTTGCTAAAGTCTTTGGCCATATGCTTGCTTAACTTTCATTGCATGTTACAAAGTGCAGATTAGAACTGGGATCAAAGCTGGGAGAGGGCAAGATGGCGGAGAAGTAAGGAGCTCCCTACTTGCACTCACGCCCATACATCACACAGAAAAGATCTGAAGCCATTGGAAACCTTACAAAACCTGAGAGATTGGGAGAAAAAGGACGCAGATTCCACTGAGAGAGGCTTCTAATGTGAGTGCGAACCGGGGAAGATAAAATCGGGCCGGGATCGGAGACTCCAGGGTGGGAGACGATCCCCCTCTACCCTCTACGGGGAGTGAGAGGGGAAAAGGAGAGAGTCCGAAACAGAAAAACCTCCGCTCGGGGGAGAAAAACCTCCCCTCGGTGCATAGAAAGACCGTACTTGCCAAATACCTGCACACCAGGTCCCCTCGCGCCAACTGGTCCTGGAGGGGGCTGAGCACACAAACTGCTTCTTTCTGCTGGCTCCTGGAGGCTGGACTTCAGAGCGGTGGCGCGCCTGCCGCCATTGTAGCTCCCGGGCGGCTGGGGCCCCTGAAAGAGCCGCGCGGACACTGGGCGTCCGCGCTCCTGGCTGGCTGGAACTCAAGAGGGAAGGCAAGGAACTAAAAACTGGGAAATTAGCCTGTGAGTTCGTGTTTTGGGTGACGAGCCATAGAGGGACCCGGTTTTCCTCACTCCAGCGGGCTCGGGCTCAGAACACCCGGCAGGCAAGCCCCCGCGCATGCGCACCAGCCTGACCCAGAGAAGGAAGCAGCGATTCTGACTCCGCCCCCAGAGCTCGGCAGGGGGCCTGGAATTGCCTGAGGGGGTTGCCTGGGAAGCTGTGTCTAAGGCAATTTCAGCAGGGCGCGCAGACGGGGATTTGGAGATTGGAACTGACCCAGGTTGAAAAGTGCAACCAACTTCGGCTGCCCCCCCCGGTACGGGGAGTTTGCACGCCCAAAAAAGCGAGGTGTAGCACTTGGTTCAAGAAGGGATGGAGCACCATCACTCTCCCCCCACAACCACCAGGGCAGAGCTCCCACCTGAGGCACTGGATCACGCCACGCTCATCCCTGCCTGAGAGGTGCCCTCCTCCCTTTTTTTTTTCCTTTTTTTGTTTTTTTCCCTGTTTTTTTCTCTTTTTTTTCCTTTTTTTATCTTTCTTTTTTTCTTCTTCTTTCTCTTTTCTCTCTTTTTTCCCCAGAACACTGACCTGATTACCTCTGGTTGCCAGCTTGCTTAAACAATCACAGCGAGTCCATTCTGTAAATGTATTTTCTACACAAACCGACATTTTTAGCTCTTTCTCTCAGGAGTAATTAGACTATATA
>NW_027532019.1:118148-120521 GCF_008692635.1 Crocuta crocuta | reverse complement strand
TCCAATGGCTTCAGATCTTTTCTGTGTGATATATGGGCGCGAGTGGAAGTACGGCGCTCCTTACTTCTCTGCCATCTTGCCCCCTCTGCAATGAGATTTTTAAAAAAGACACTATAATATAATAAAGCAGACAATCCAACAAGAAGATCTGACAGTTGTAAATACATATGTACCCAAGGTGTTGTCACCCAAATATGTAAAATGATTAATAACAGGCATAAAGGAACTCATTCATAACAATACAGTAATAGTAGGTGACTTTAACACCCTACTAATATCAAGGGACAGATTATCTGAATAGAAAATCAACCAGGAAACAGTATCTTTGAAGGACACACTGGACCGTATGGACTTAACAGGTATATTCAGAATATTCCATCCTAACACAGAAGAATACACATTCTTTTCAAGTGCACAGGGGAAATTCTCCATAATCACATATTAGGTTACAAATCAGGCCTCAAGAAATACAAAAAGAATATGGAAACCAACTTGACAATAAACTATGAAAGAAATAAAAAAGAAATACAAAAAGATTAAGATCATACCATGCATGTTTTCTGACTAGAACACTATGAAACTTGAAGTCAACCAGAAGAAAAAAATTGGAAAGACCACAAATACATGGAAGTTAAATAACATGCTACTAAAATATGAATGGGTCAACCAGGAAATCAAAAAATAAATTTAAAAATTACATGGAAACAAATTAAAATGAAAATACAGCGGCCAAAACCTTTGGGATGTAGCAAAAATGGTCTGAAGAGGAAAGTATACAACAACACATAACTAATGCAAGAAGCAAGAAAAAAAATCTCTGAAGACAGCCTAATGCTATACCTAAAAGGGCTAGATAACAATAAACTAAGTGTAAAGCCAGCAGAAGAAAATAAATAATAAAAATTTGAGCAGAAATACATGATATAGAAACTAAAAAATAACAAATCAATGAAACCAGAAGCTGGTACAGAGAAAACAATAATAAAATTGATAAACATTTAGCCAGACTTATCAACAAGGAAAGAGAAAGGTCCCAAATAAAATCATAAATGAGAGAGGAGAAAGAACAACTAGCACCTACAGAAATACAAAAAATTAGAATATTATGGAAAATTATGTGCCAACAAATTGGACAACGTGGAAGAAATGGATAAATTCCAAGAAATATAAAATGCCTAAACTGAAATTGGAACAAGTAGAAAACTTGAAGAGACTGATAATGGACAATTGACAAATAAATTGAATCAATAATAAATCTCCCAACAAGAAAGTCTAGGGCCAGATGGCTTCACAGGCGAATTCTACCAAACGTTTCAAGAATAGTACCTATTCTCAAATTAGTCCAAAATGTAGGCAAGGAGGTAAAATTCTGAATTCATTCTATATGGCCAGCATTACCGTGATACCGAAACCTGATAAAAATGTGCCTAATTTGCTCTGTTGGAAGAACATGTGACTCTTAATCTCAGGGTCATGAGCTTGAGTCCCATGTTGGGTGTAGAGATTACTAAAACACAGAACAAAACAAAAGCTTTAAAAAACGGATAAAGGTTTCTCTGCAAAAGAGAATTACAACCAATATTCCTGAGCATGGATTCAAAAGATTTCAATTAAATACTAGCAAATTGAATTCAATAATACATTAAAAGAGTCATTCACTAGGATCAAGTAGCATTTATTCCTGGTTGCAAGAGTGAATCAGTACTCGCAAACCAATCAGTGTGATCCACCACATTAATAAAAGAAAGGATAAGAACAATCTGATCCTTTCAATAGGTGCAGAAAAAAGCATTTGACAAAGTACAACATCTTCAGCAAAGTAGGTTTAGAGGGAACATACCTCTATATAACATAGGCCATCTATGAAAAACCCACAGGAAAAAAAAAAGGCTATCTATGAAAAATCCCATCATCTTCAATGGGGAAAAACAGAGCTTATCCTCTATGGTCAGGAAGAAGACAGGGTTGTCCACTGTCAACAGTGTTATTTAATATTGCACTGGAAGTCCTAGCCACAGCAATCAGAAAACAGAAATTAAAGTCGTCTGATAGAGCAAGGAAGAAGTAAAACTCTATTTGCAGAAGACATGACAGGCTAATATAGAAAACCTGGGGGAGGAGTTAAGATGGCAGAGTAATAAGGGGATTCTGGGCTTCTGGGCTTGTCTCATCCCTTGAACACAGCTAGATCAACATCAAACTATTTTAAACACCTTAGGAAATTGATCTGAGGATTAACAGAACAGTCTGCATAATTTGAGGGAGAAAATATGGCAGCTTCTCTTAACAAGACCAAAAACACACCTAGGATCTAGCTACCTTTGCTTGATCTTTTAAACATTTTTGAATTTTTATTTCATTCTATCGTTGTTG
>NW_027532019.1:114895-117683 GCF_008692635.1 Crocuta crocuta | reverse complement strand
CGTTGTTGTCTCTTCTTCCAAATAACAAGATGGAGAAATTCAACTCAAAAGAACAGGAAGAAATTACAGCCAGGGATTTAGTCAATGCAGATATAAGTAAGATGTCTGAACTAGAATTTAAAACAATGATTATAAGGATATTAGTTGGGCTTGAAAAAAAAAACAGAAGATACCATAGAATCCTGCAGAGATGAAGGAACTAAAATCTAATCAGGACCAAATAAAAAATGCTAAAACCAATATGCAAACCCAAATGAAGGCCATAAAAATGAGGATGGACTAGGCAGAGGAGCAAATTAGTGATATAGAATATATAATTATGGAAAATAATGAAGCTGAAAAGAAAAGGGAAAACAAAGGTCTGGGCTCATGAAGGCAGACTTAAGGAACTCAGCAATTTATTAAAATATAATAACATTCCTATCATAGGAGTCCCAGAAGATGAAGAGAGAGAAAAAAGGACAGAAGGTTTATGTGAACAAATTATAGCTGAAAACCTCCCTAATCTGGGGAAAGACACAGACATTAAAATCCAACAAGCACAGAGAACTCCCATTAAATTCACAAGCAGCTGTTCGTCACCAAAACATATCATAGTCAAATGCACAAAATACACAGACAAGGAAAGAATCCTGAAAATAGCAAGGGAAAAAAGTCCTTAACGTACAAGTCAAGACAGATTAGGTTCACAGCAGATCTGTCCACAGAAAATTGGCAGGCGAGAAAGGAGTGGCAAGATATATTCAATGTGCTGAATGGGAAAACTATGCCACCAAAAAAATTTATCCAACAAAGCTGTCATTAAAAATCGAAAGAAAGAGTTTCCCAGACAAAAACTAAAGGATTCTGTGACCACTAAGACACCCCTGGAAGAAATTTAAAATTTTTTTTTAATGTTTTTTAGAGAGAGAAAGAGAGACAGCACAAGTGGGGGAGGGGCAGAGAGAGAGGGAGACAGTATCTGAAGCAGGCTCCAGGCTCCTGGCTGTCAGCTCAGAGCCCGACGTAGGGCTTAAACTCGTGAACTGCAAGATCATGACCTGAGCTGAAGTCGGACACCCAACCAACTGAGCCACCCAGGCACCCATACCCCTGGAAGAAATTTTAAGGGGAACTCTTTGAGTGGAGGGGGGAAAAAGACCAAAAGCAAAAAAGACTAGAAAGGACCAGAGAACATCACCAGAAACACCCACTCTAAAGGTAACACAATGATGCTACATTTGTATCTTTCAATAATCACTGTGAATGTAATTGGACTAAATGCTTCAATCAAAAGGCATAGGGTATCAGAATGGATTAAAAAACAATGGGTGCTTGGGTGGCTCAGTCAGTTGAGTGTTTTACTTTGGCTCAGGTTATGATCTCACAGTTCGTGGGTTCTAGCCCCATGTCAGTCTCTGCACTAACAGCTCAGAGTCTGGAGTCTGCTTCGAATTCTGTGTCTCCCTCCCTCCCTGCCCCTCCCCTGTTTGCACTCCATTTCTCTCAAAAATAAACATTTTAAAAATTAATAAAAAACAAGATCCATCTTTATGTTGCTTAAAAGAGACTCATTTTAGAGCTAAAGACACCTGCAGAATGAAAGTGAGGGGATGGAGAACCACCTATCATGCTAATGGATGTCAAAAGAATGCTTGGATACCCCTATTTATATGATACAAACTAGACTTAAAAAGTATAACAAAAGATGAAAAGGGGCATTATATCGTAACTAAAGGGTCTATCCATTAAGAAGGTCTAACAATTGTAAATATTTATGCTCCCAACTTGGTGGAACTCAAATATGTAAATCAATCACAAACATAAAGTTATGGATAATAATACAAAAATAATAGGGGATTTTAACACCCCACTTAAAAATGGACAGATCACGGAAACAGAAAATCAAGAAGGAAAAAAATGGCTTTGAATGATACACTGGAACAGATGGACTTAACAGATACATTCAGAACATTTCATCCTAAAGCAGCAGAATACACATTCTTTTTGAGTGCAAATGGAACACTTTCCAGAACACCTCACATACTGGGTCATAAATCAGGCCTCAACAAGTACAAAATTGTTGAGATCATACCATACATATCTTCAGATCAAAATGGTATAAACTTGAAGCCAATCAGAAGAAAAAATTTGGAAAGCCCTCAAATACATAGAGGTTAAAGAACATCCTACAAAAGAATGAATGGGTTAACCAGAAAATTAATGAGGAAATAAAAAAATACATCTAAGCAAATGAAAATGAAAACCTGACGGTCCAATCCTTTTGGGATGCATCAAAGACAGTCCTAACAAGGTAGCATATTGCAATTCAGGCCTATCTCAAGAAGCAAGAAAGGTCACCAACACGCAACCTAACCTTACACCAAAAGGAGCTAGAAAAAGAACAACAAATAAAGCCTAAAGGCAGCAGAAGAAGGGAAATAGTAAAGGTTAAAGCAGAAATAAATGATATAGAAACAAGAACAACAACAAAACCCCCAGTGGAACAGATCAATAAAACTAAAACTGGCTCTGTGAAAGAATTTTAAAAATTGATAAACCCCTATCCAGACTTTTAAAAAGAGGAGAGAGGACCCAAGTAAATAAAATCACTAATGAAAGAGGAGAAAAAACAACCAACACCACCAAAATACAAATATAAGGAATTCTTTGAAAAAAATTATAAGAAATTCTTTGAAAAGAATTATGAAAAATCCTTTTTCAACCAACTTGGTAATCTAGAAGAAATAGGCAAATTGTGAGAAGCTCATGGGCTACCAAAACTGAAACAAGAAGAACAGCAAAGAAT
>NW_027532019.1:99267-114728 GCF_008692635.1 Crocuta crocuta | reverse complement strand
AAGAATTCGAATCAGTAATCAAAAATCTCCCACCAAACAAAAGTCCAGGGCCATATGGTTTTCCAGGGGAATTGTACCAGACATTTAAAGAATAGTTAATACTGGGTTGTCTGGGTTGCTCAGTCAGTTAAGTGTCTGACTTTGGCTTAGGTCATGATCTCATGGTTCATGAGTTTTGAGCCCCACATCAGGCTCTGAGCTGCTAGCTCGCAGCCTGGAGTCTGCTTGGGATTCTGTGTCTCCCTTTTTCTGTGCCCCTCCCCAGCTTGTGGTCTGTGTCTCTCTGTGCCTCAAAAATAAATAATAAAAATGCTTAAAAGAAAACTAAGGAAGAGTTAATACCTATTCTTCTCAAACTGTTCCAAAAAATAGATACAGAAGGAAAACTTTCAAATTCATTCTATGAAGCCAAGCATTACCTTGATTCCATAACTACACAAGGACACCACTAAAAAGCAGGATTACAAGCCAATAACCCTGATGAACATGGATGCAAAAATTCTCAACAAGATATTAGCAAATCAAATTCAACAGTACTTTAAGAGAATTATTCATCAGAGCACCTGGGTGACTCAGTCGGTTATGTGTCTGATTCTTGATTTCAGCTCATGACTTCATGATCTCATGGTTCTTGAATTTTGGCCCTGTGTAGGGCTTTGCTCTGAGGATGGAACCTGATTGTGATTCTCTGTCTCTCTTTCTCTCTGCCCTTTCCCCACTCTCTGTCTCTCAATAAACACATAAACTTAAAAAAAAAAGAATTATTCATCATGATCAAGTGGGATTTATTCCTTGGCTGCCTGGCTGGTTCAATATCCACAAATCAATCAATGTGATATACCCCATTAATGAAAATATAAGAACCATATGATCCTCTCAATAGATGCAGAAAAAGCATCCATTTGATAAAACACAGCATCCATTCTTCATAAAAACCCTCAACAAAGTAGGGATAGACAGACCATACCTCAACATCATAATGGCCATATACAAAAGACCCGCATCTAATATCATCCCAAATGGGGAAAATCTGAGAGCCTTTCCCCTACAGTCAGGAACAAGACAAGGATGCCCACTCTTACCATTACTATTTAAGATAGTACTGGAAGTCTTACCCTCAGGAATCAGACAGCAAAAAGAAATGAAAGGCATCCAAATTGGCAAGGAAGAAGTCAAATTTTCACTATTTGCAGACAACATGATATGCTATGTACAAAAGCTGAAAAACTCCACCAAAAAGTGATTGAACTAATACATGAATTCAGCAAAGTCTCAGGATATAAAATCAACATGCAGAAATTTGTTGCATTTTTATAAAACAATAACAAAGCACCATAAAAAGAAATCAAGGAATCCATCCCATTTGCAATAGCCCCCAAAACAATAAGATACCAAGGAATAATCCTAACTAAAGAGGTAAAAGATCTATACTCTGCAAACTATACAATACTTATAAAAGAAATTGAAGAGAACACAAATAAGTAGAAAAGTGTT
Organism: Crocuta crocuta; assembly: GCF_008692635.1. Lineage (NCBI taxonomy): Eukaryota > Metazoa > Chordata > Mammalia > Carnivora > Hyaenidae > Crocuta > Crocuta crocuta. The sequence goes on along the minus strand of NW_027532019.1, from coordinate 113,234 downwards.
CCATGGTTGTGGATTGGTAGCACAAACATTGTTAAAATGTCTATACTACCCAAAGCAATCTACATATTTAATGCAATCCCTTCCAAAAATACCACCAATATTTTTCGCAGAGCTAAAACAAACAATGGTAAAATTTGTATGGAACCACAACAGACCCTGAAAAAGAAAACAAAAGTGGGGGCCTCACGATTTCAGATTTCAAATTACATTACAAAGCAATAGACATCAAGAAAGTATGGTACTGTCACAAAAACAGGTACATAGATCAGTGGAACAGAATAGAAAACCCAGAAATGGACCCACAACTATATGGTCACCTCATCTTCGACAAAATAGGAAAGAATGTCCAATCTCTTCAACAAATGGTGTTGGCAAAACTGGACAGTGACATGCAGAAGAATGAAGGTGGATCACCTTCTTACACGTTTTACAAAAATATATTCAAAGTGGATGAAGGAACTAAATGTGAGACAGGAAACTATCAAAACTCTAAAGAACACCAGCAGCAACCTCTTTGTCCTTGGCCATAGGAACTTCTTACTAGACACATCGCTGAAGGCAATGGAAACGAAAGCAAACAGGAACTATTGGAACTTCATCAAGATGAAAAGCTTCTGCTCATCAAAGGAAACAATCAACAAAACTAAAAGGCAGCCTACAGAATGTGAGAAGATACTTGCAAATAACATATCTGATGAAGGGTTAAGTATCCAAAATCTATAAAGAACTTCCCAAACTCAACACCCAAAAAACCAAATAACCCAGCTACGAAATGGGCAGAAGACACGAGCAGACACTTTTCCAAAGAAGTCATTCAGATGGCTATCAGACACATGAAAAGATGCTCAACATGTTTCATCATCAAGGAAATACAAACAAAATGCCACCTTACACCTGTCAGAGTGGTTAAATTAAAAACGCAAGGAACAACAGGTGTTGGTGAGAGAAAGGGGAACTCTCTTGGCACTTTTGGTGGGAATGCCAACTGGTGCCGCCATTCTGGAGAACAGTATTGAGGTTCCCTAAGAAACTGAAAATAGAACTACCTATGATCCAGCAATTGCACTATTAGGTACCCAAAGGATACAAAAATACAGATTTGAAGGGGTACATGTACCCCGATGTTTATTATCAAGAATAGCCAAACTATGGAGAGAGTCCAAATGTCCATGACTGATGAATGGATAAAAAAGATGTGATACACACACACACACACACACACACACACACACACACACACACAGGAATATTACTCAGCCATCAAAAAAGAATGAAATCTTTTCATTTGCAAAGACATTGATGGAGTTAGAATGCATTTGCCAAGAGAAATAATTCAATCAAAGAAAGACAAATAAATACCATATGATTTCACTCATATGTGAAATTTAAGAAACAAGAAAGAAGAACATGGGAAGTGGGGTAAAAGAGTAGAGAGGGAAACAAACCACAAGAAATTCAGTGATAGAGAAAAAACTGAGGGTTGAATGAAGAAGTTGGGTAGCATGGATTAGATGGATGATGGGTATTAAAAAGGATACTTGTTTTGATGAGTACTGGGTGTTGTATGTAAGTGATGAATCACTGAATCCTACTCCTGAAACCAATATTTCACAGTATGTTAACTAAAATTTCAGGGCGCCTGGGTGGCTCAGTTGTTTAAGTGCCTGACTTCAGCTCAGGTCATGATCTCACGGTTTGTGAGTTTGAGCCCTGCATCGGGTTCTGTGCTGACAGCTGAGAGCCTGGAGACTGCTTGGGATTCTGTGTCTCCCTCTCTCTCTGACCCTCTCCTGCTCATGCTCTGTCTCTTTCTCTCTCTCAAAAATAAACATTAAATTTTTTTTAAAATTTAAACAAAAAGTAAAAAATATAAAAGAAATGAAAGATGTGTTCTATATATAATGGTCTACTATGCAACCATAAAAATGGATGAGATATTCCATTTTCTACATAGATGGATTTAATGTTTATTATGCTAAGTGAACTAAGTCAACCAGAGAATGACAAATACCATATGATTTAACTTATGTGGATTCTAAAAACAAAAATAAATGAATAAACAAATGAAAGGCAGAATCAGTCCTGTAAATACAGAGAAGAAAGTGATGGTTGCTAGAGGGCAGCAGAGTGGGGGAATGGGTAAAATAGGTGAAGAAGTGTGGAAGATTATAAGCTTGTAGTTATGGAATGAATGACATGGAAATAGAAGGAATAGCGTGAGGAATATAACATATTGTAATATCCTTGTATGATAACAGATGATATCAACAATTATGATGAGTATAGTACAATGTATAAACTTGTTGAAACACTATATTGTACATCTGAAAGTAATGTAACATTGTGTGTCAGCTACCCTCAAGTAAAAAGAAAAAAACTGATAATCTCAAGAGGTGCAGAAAAAAAACATTTCACAAAATAAAACATTCATTTATGATAAAAACTCTCAACAAAGTGGGCTTAGAAGAAACATACCTCAACATAATAAATGCCATATGTGAAAAACCCACAACTAACTCAATGATGAAAAACTGACAGTTTCTCTTCTAAGATCAAGGACAAGAATGTCCTCTCTCATCACTTTCACTCAACATAATGCTGAAGTCCTAGCCACAGAATTCAGAAAATAAAAAGAAATAAAATATCCAAATTGCCAAGGAAGAAATTAAACCATCATTCTTTGCAAATGACATGACCCCATGTATAGAAAACCATAAAGACCACATGAAAAAAAAACTATTAAAATTGAGGATGATATCAGAGTAGGAGGACCCTAAGCTTACCTCATCCCATAGATACCCCTAAGTAACAGTCACATCAGTACAACTAACCCAAAAATTTATGTGAAGACTGGAAGAACAGACTCTCTACAGTTAAACAGAGAGGGGAGGAGGCCACATCAAAAATGGTAGGAGGGGTAGGTAGAGACCTAGTCTGAAACCAAACTGCCAGCAAGACTAATCACAAATAAGAGTGACACCACAAGCACAGATAAAGGAAAGGAACAGTCCTCACACCAGGCACCCCAGACATGGGGGACCTGCACTGGGAAGATGAGTACCTATAATATTTTGCTTTGAAAATCAGTGGGGCTTAATTTTAATAATTTTTTGAATTGGTGGGGCTTAAACTCCGGTTACTTTAAAAATCAGCAGGTTCAGCTCTGGAAGATACTGAGGGAGGTAGGAAACTGAGTCCCCACCCTTAGGGAGACAACATAATAAACAACCCCACCAAGACACAGCATAGAAGCATCAGTTTGAAAAGCACTTAAGGTATACAAGAAGGATATTTATTTAGTAAATTTTGGAAGTGTGCTGGAGAGACAGTAATACTTAGGAAACTTCTCTAAGAAAAAAGGCTGGCTGGCACCATTTCTCTCCCCTCTCCAGCCTAGATACCCAGACACCTGCTGAAGCCAGAATGAACACTTTCTGCACAGCATGTTAACACAGCATGCCCAGGCCCATCTTCTCCTATAGATCTGCCACATCTAACCTGACCTGTTCAGCAGGAATCCCTCCAAAGTGGCACCTGACCTATCTTATTCTACAGGCAGCCCAGATAGTGAGCAGTACCACTCCAAAGTGAATCTTGCCCTGTTGAGAGTGGAAGATAATTACACACCAGCTCAACTACAGTCCCAGTAGTGGGCTGGAGGCAGACATATGATCAGACTGCTGGCCTTGCCCACAAACAAAAACCTCACAAAAGGCAGTACAAGGAAAAGGCCGTATAGTTCAGGGTCACTACAAACCCAACAGGTAGACTGCAGGTAGACATCTGATACTGTAGGCCCCACTCACCAATTAGCCTCTCAGAGACATCACAGGGAGACTGCTCTGCAGTTCAGTGCAGCCACAACATTGGCAGTGGGCTGAGGGAAGTATCTGGTTAAATTCAACTAAAATACAAAGGTGAGGTTTTTGGTTAAGATGGCAGAGTAGTGGGGTGCCTGGGTGGCTCAGTTGGTTAAGTATCAGGCTTTGGCTCAGGTCATGATCTCAGTTTGTGAGTTAGAGCCTTGCTTCAGGTGAGCCCTGTTTCTCTCTCTCTCCTCTCTCTGCCTCTTGCTCACTTGCACCTTCTCTCTCTCAAAAAGAAACAACAACAACAATTAAACATTAAACAAACAAAAAAGGATGGCAGAGTACTATTGAGCCCCTGAACTTGTCCCTGAAATGCAGCTAGATCAGCATTAAACAATTTTGAATACCTAGTAAATTGATCTCAGGATTAAAGCAACAGTCCTTATAATTTTAGCCACAGAACTTGGCAGGTACGTGGTGTGGAGAGGGGAAATGGGGGAGAGAAAAACCTCTGAGCCATGGAGCTGTGGAGGGTGGGGAGCTGTTTTCTCGGAGAAAGAACAGAGAAAGAGAGAAGGGGNCCCCCCATGAAAGTAGCTGGAGAGAAAGAAAGGAAGAGTGAAAACATTTGCAGGGGACTGGACAAGAAATCTGATCTCCAAAACCATTGATGGGGAGAAAGAAGAGGGTTTTGATACCAACAAGATTCTATAAACAGTGGAGCACAGAGTCTGAAGGTACAGAGCTCAGTGTCTGGCAGTGCTCTGGTGAGGAAGTAGAGCGAATCCTAGGAGCAGGAGGCATGGTCTGCGTGGTCTACGTGCCACATGGGGAGAAGTGGCTCCCCTGTTTGGAGTTCATTTATAGAGGCCATATGGCCTTCTCATGGGCAAAGGTCCCAGTGGACCCTGGAGAATGGCCATGTTTGCTAGTATTGGGACAAAGATACCAGAGTGTGGCAAATCCTGGCACTGGCTGTGTTGTGATTTGCCATAAACTCTGAACCTCTGCCACAGCATGGTCGTGCAAACATTTTCTAAGACAAGCTGGCACCTGGCCATTGCTCGTTGAGACTCTGCCCTTGAGAATCACCATAGATCCAGGCCGCAGGAGTCTCTGAAGTGTAGGGTTTTGAAATACAGTCCAGTCTGAGATAAAACTCTGGAGGGAGGTGCNCAAGGTAGAAGAGGGAGCCAACAGAGGCCTGAGACAAAGGAGGGGTGTTTGATCACAGGATGGTGAGAGTGCAGAATTCCTGGGCCAGATATCAGGGAGCTGGGTGAAGCCATTTTCACTTTGAGCACACACATGCACACATATGCGGGCATACACAGAAATCCACCCCAGTAAGCTAATCAGCACCACCAAGTGGAAAATGGAACTGTTAACACCAAGCCTCGTCCAACTGTACCCTCCAGGCACATCCCCAGAAGATGTACACAAATCCCTCCACCTAGTCTACAGATTATAATCTGCTCCAAATTTTCAGTTCTAGGGAATACTGAATGTAACCTCATTTGGGTCTCATTTTGTTTGCTGGTTCATTTGTTTGTTTTCTTTGCTTCTATTTTTGCCTAAATTGTTTTCCCTTTTTCTTTAATTTTTTTCTTTCTTTTTCTTGGATACAGAAACAGAAAATTCTTTTTTATTTTTTAACTTTTTACTCTATTTTATTTTCTTTATTTTATTCTTTTATTCTTTTAATTTTTTCTTAACTTTTTTCCTTTTTCCTTTTCCTCTATTCTATCAAGCTTCTTTCTTTTTATAAAAGATGATTTTGAAAAATTTTAATGTTTATTTTTGAAGAAGAGACAGAGTGTGAGAAGAGGACACAGAGAGAGAGAGAGAGAGACAGAGAATCTGAAGCAGGCTCCAGGCTCTGAGCTGTCAGCACAGCATGTGGTACCAGGCTGAAACCCATGAGCTGTGAGATCATGACCTGAGTCGAAATTGGAAGCTTAACTGACTGAGCCATTCAGTTGCTCCTCTATCAAGCTTCTTTGAACAAGAACACCAAAATACACCTAGGATCTAGCTTATTTTATTTTATTTTATTTTATTTTTGTTTTGTTTTTAATTTTCATTTTTATTTTATTTTTTTCCTCCAAAATGACAACACAGAAATTCACCCCAAAAGACAGAACATGAAGAAATGATGGGCAGTGATTTAATCAACACAAATATAAGTAAGATGTCTGAAGTATAATTTAGAACCGTGATGATAAGAATACTAGCTGGGGTTGAAAAAAAGCATAGAAGACACCAGAGAATCCCTTTCTGCAGAGATAAAAGAAGTAAAATATAGTCAGGCCAAAACTGAAAATGCTATAGCTAAGATGCAGTCTCGAATGAATGCCATGATGGCAAGGATGGACAAAGTAGAGCAGTGAGTCAGTGATATAGAAGATAAAATTATGGAGAAGAAGGAAACAAATAAGAGGGAAGCAAAAGCAAAAGATCATGATGTAAGACTTACAGATCTCAGTGACTTATTAAAAGAAATAACATTTAAATCATTGTCCTAGAAGATGACAAGAGAGAAAAGGGGGCAGAAGGTTTATGTAAGCAAATTATAGCTGAAAAATTTCCCTAATCTGGGGAAGGATACAGACATCGAAATCCAAAAAGCACAATAATCTCCCATCAGATTCAACAAAAACCAAGCCTCACCGAGGTATACCATAGTCAAATTCATAAAATACACAGACAAGGAAAGAATTATGAAAGCAGCAGGGGAAAAAGGTCCTTAATGTTACAGAGGAAGACAGATCATTTTCACAGCAGATCTGTCTAAAGAAACTTGGCAGACCAGAAAGGAGTGGCAGGATGTATTCAATGTGCTGAATCAGAAAATACGCAGCCAAAATTCTTTATCCAGCAAATCTGTCATTCAGTAGAAAAGGAGAGATAAAGAGTTTCCCTGACAAAAACTAAAGGAATTTGCAACCACTTAGCTAGCTCTTCAAGAAATTTTAAGGGGACTCTTCAGAGTAAAAACAAAACAAACCAAAAGTAACAAAGACTAGAAAGGACCAGAGAAACACCAACCCTACAGGCAACACAATGGCACTAAATTTATATCTTTAAATAATCGCTCTAAATGTAAATTGACTATATGTCCCAATCAAAAGACAGGGTATTCAGAATGCATAAAAAAACAAGACCCATCTATATGCTGCCTACAAGAGACTCATTTTAGACCTAAAGATACCTGCAGATTGAGGGGTGCCTGGGTGGCTCAGTCGGTTAAGCGTCCGACATCAGCTCAGGTCATGATCTCATGGTTCGTGGGTTGGAGCCCTGCATTGGGCTCTGTGCTGACAGCTCGGAGCCTGGAGCCTGTTTCGGGTTCTGTGTCTCCCTCTCTCTCTGACCCTCCCCTGCTCACGCTGTCTCTCTCAAAAATAAATAAAACATTTTTTAAAAAAATTTAAAAAAAAAGATACCTGCAGATTGAAAGTGAGGGGATGGAAAACCACCTATCATGCTAATGGATATCAAAAGAAAGCCAGAGTAGCCATACTTATATCAAATTAGATTTTAAGTAAAAACTAACAAGAGATGAAAAGGGGCACTATATCATAATTAAGGGGTCTATCCACCAAGAAGATCTAATGGTAAATATTTATGTCCCCAATGTGAAGACACCTGAAAATACAAATCAATCACAAACGTAAAGAAACTCGGTGATAATAATATCAAAATAGTAGACTTTAATACCCTATGTACAGCAATGGACAGATCATCTAAGCTGAAAATCAACAAGGATACAATGGCTTTGAATGACACACTGGACCCAATGGACTTAACAGTTATATATAGAACATGTCATCCCAAAGCAGCAGAATACACATTTTACTCAAGTGCACATGGAGCATTCTCCAGAATAGATCATATACTGGGTCACAAATCAGTTTTCAACAAGTACAAAATGGTCAAAGATCATACCATTCATATTTTTGGACCACAATGCTATGAAACTTGAAATCAACTGCAAAACAATTTTTGGAAAGACCACAAGTACTTGGAGATTGAAGGATATCCTACTGGGGCACCTGGATGGATCAGTCAGTTGAGTGTCTGACTTCAGCTCAGGTCATGATCTTGAAGTATGTGAGTTCAAGCCCCATGCTCTCAGTGCACAGACTGCATTGGATCTTCTGTTCCCATCTCTGTCCCTCCTCTGCTTATATTCTTTCTCTCAAAAGTAAAAAAATGATATTTAAAAAACTAAACCAAAAAATCCTACTAAAGAATTAATGAGATAACCAAGAAATTAAAAATTACATGAAAGCCAATGAAAATGAAAACATGACAGCCCCAAACTTCTGGGATGCAGCAAAGGTGGTCATAAGAGGGAAGTATATAGCAATCTAGGCCTTCCTAAAGAAGGAAGAAAGGTCTCAAATACACAACCTAACCTTATACCTAAAGGAGCTGGAAAAAGAAGAACAAATAAAGCCCAAGTCAACAGAAAGGAAATAAGATTAGAACAGAAATCAGTGATATAAGAAAATAGTAGAAGATATAAATAGAAAGAGGAGATGGTTCTTTGAAAGAAAACAAAATTGATAACCCCCTGGCCAAATTTATCAAAAAGGAAAAGGAATAGAACCACATAAATAAAATCAGGAATTAAAGAGGAGAGTCACAACAGACACCACAGAAGTACAAACAATAATAAGAGAATATTATGAGCAATTATATGCTAATCAAGTGGGCAATCTGAAAGAAGTGGAAAAATTCCTAGAAACATATAAACTACCAAAACAGAAACAGGAAGAAATAGATTTGAAAAGACCAAAAGCCAATAAAGAAATTGAATCAGTAATCAGAAATCTCCCAAAAATCAAAGGTCTGGTCCCAGATGGCTTTCCAGGGGAATTCTAACAAACATTTAAAGAAAAGTTAATACATATTCTTTTGTAGCTGTTCCAAAATATAGAAATGGAAGGAAAACTTGTAAACTCATTCTATGAGGCCAGCATTACCTTCATTCCATAACCAGGCAATGACCTCACTAAAAAGGAGAACTACAGACCAATTTCCCCGATGCACATTAATGCAAAAATTCTCAACAAGATACTAGCAAACTGAATCTGACAATACATTAAAAGAATTATTCACCAATGTCAAGTGTGATTTATTCCTGGGCTACAGGGCTAGTTCAGTATCCAAAAACCAATCATGGTGATAGAACACATTAATAAAAGAAAGGATAAGAACCACATGATCCTCTTAATAGATACAGAAAAAGCATTTGACAAAATACATCATCCTTTCTTTATAAAAAGCCTCAAGTAAATAGGGACAGAAAGAATATACCTGAAGATCATAAAGACCATATAGGAAAGACCCACAGCTAATATCATCCTCAATGGGGAAGAACTTAGTGCTTTCCCCCTAAGGTCAGGTACATGACAGGGATATCCACTTCTACCACTGTTATTCAACATAGTATTGGAAGTCTTAGTCTCAGCAATCAGACAGCAAGAAGAAATAAAAGACATCCAAATCCTAAAAGAAAAAGTCAAACATACCCTATTCACAGATGATAGGACTGGAAAGCTTGNTATCTGATATGTCGTTTGCAACTATCTTTTCCCATTCCGTTGGTTGCCTATTAGTTTTGCGGGTTGTTTCCTTTGCCGTGCATGGTTACATTTCTATACTCCTATAATGAAGCAGCAGAAAGAGAAATCAAGGAATCGATAGCAATTACAGTTGCACCAAAAAACATAAAATACCTAGGAATCAGCCTAATGAAAGAGGTAAAAGATCTATATACTGGAAACTATAGAAAATTTGTGAAACGATTTGAAGAAGGCACAAAGGAATGGAAAAGCATCCCATGTTTATGGATTGGAAGAACAAAATTGTTAAAATGTTGATATTACCTAAAACAATCTACAATTCAATGCAATCACTATCGAAATAACACCAGCATTCTTCATAAAGCTAGAACAAACAATCCTAAAATTTGTACAGAACCCGAAAATACCTTGTATAGCCAAAGAAATGTTGGAAAATAAAACCAAAGCTGGAGACATTCAGAATTCTACACTTCAGTCTGTATCACAAAGCTGTAATCATCAAGACAGTATAGTACTGGCACAACAACAGACACATAGATCAATGGAATGGAATAAAGAACCCAGAAATGGACCCACAAACATATGGCTACCTAATCTTTGCCAAAGCAGGAAAGAGTATCCAACAGAAAAAACAAAAAAAAAAAAAACAAAAAAAACAGTCTCTTCAGCAAATGATGTTGGAGAAACTGGACAACAATATGTAGAAAAATGAAACTGGACCACTTCCTTACACCATACACAAAAATAAACTCAAAATGGATAAAAGACCTAAATGTAGGACAGGAAACCATAAAAATCTTAGAGGAGAAAACAGGCAACAACCTCTTTTACTTCGGCTGCAGTAACTTCTTACTAGACATGTCTCCAAAGGCAAGGGCATCAACAAGGCAAAAATGAACTATTGGGACCTTGTCAAGATAAAAAGCTTCTGCAGAGTGAAAGAAACAACCAAACTAAAAGAGAAAGACAGAATGGGAGAAGTATTTGCAAATGACATATCAGATAAAGGGTTAGTATCCAAAAGAACTTATCAAACTCAACACCAAATAAAATTGAATAATTCAGTGAAGAAATGGGCAAAAGACATGAATAGACACTTCTCCAAAGAAGACATCCAGATGGCTAACAGACATGAAAAAATGCTCAACATCACTGATCATCAGGGAAATACAAATCAAAACGACAGTGAGATACTGCCTCACACCTGTCAGAACCTGCTAAAATTAACAACTCAGGAAACATGAGATGTTGGTGAGGATGCAGAGAAAAGGAAACACTTTTGCAGTGCTGGTAGGAATGCAAACTGCTGCAGCCACTTTGGAAAACAGTGTGGAGGTTCCTCAAAAAATTAAAATTAGAGCTACCCTCTGACCCAGCAATTGCACTACTAGGTATTTATCCAAAGGATACAAAAATGCTGATTCTAAGGGGCACATGCACTGCAGTGTTTATAGCAGAACTATTAATAATAGCCAAATTATGGAAAGAGCCCAGATGTCCGTTGACTGACAAAGGAGATGAGGCATATATACACAATTAAATATTACTTGGATCAAAAAGAATGAAGTCTTGCCATTTGCAACAACATAGATGGAACTAGAGTGTATTATGTTAAGTGAAATTAGTCAATCAGAGAAAGATAAATATGTGATTTCATTCATATGTGGAATTAAGGAAACAAAACAGATGAACACAGGAAGGGAAGGAAAAATCAGGTAAAAACAGGGAGGCAAGCCATAAGAGACTCTTAAGTACAGAGAAGAAACTGAGGGTTGCTGGAGGGGTATTGGGTGGAGGATGGGCTAAATGGGTGATGGGCACTAAGGAGGGTACATGTTGGGATCAGCACTTGGTATTATATGTAAGTGATGAATCACTAAAGTCTACTCCTGAAGCTATTTAAAAAAGATTTTTAAAAAAACCATAATTGGCTGGTGTAAATAAGAGGTTCTAGATTAGGTAATAATCAACATTTACCATGGATAGGTCAAGGTAAATTGACGAATAGAGCTGAATTTTATGCTGATTACTAGTTTTTATTCCTTTATGAGGTTTGATTTTTTAGCATTCAATTTTTTTTAGCTTCCTCATATATATTAATATAATAAATTTCTGTGATTCTGAATTAGATTTTAGATGTCCTGGCAACCCAAAGGAATTTTTAAATGCATGCACAGATCATATAAGGTGCAATTATCTGTTTTTTGAAGGCTAGAAATATATCACTGTTATTTTATCCCAAATTTTTATTTGGATATAATTTTTTAATTTTTCAACAGTTTTTATAGTTTTTGATTTATTCATATTTTCTCTTTCTAGAGTCAGTTTTATCTTTTATATGTTTAGAAAAATCATTAACTTATTGAGATTTCAAATTAATTAGCCTGTATGTAGACATGGTATTTACTTAAGATATTCCAAATCTCCTTTACATATGTTGGAAATGTTTATACATGTACTTTTTTAAGTTAAAGCATTGTAAGATTTGAAAAAAAATACCAAGATGACACCCAACTATACTTTTAACAGCACAGGTATCAAAACCTCCCAGGTTGTCTGGGTGGCTCTGTTGGTTAAGCCTCCATCTTCAGCTCAGGTCATGATCTCACAGTTCGTGGGTTTGAGCCTTGCATCAGGCTCTGTGCTGACAGCTCAGAGCCTGGAGCTGTTTTGGATTCTGTGTCTCTCCCTCTCTTGCTCCCTACCCTGCTCACACTCTGCACTCTGTCCCTCTCTCAAAAATTAATAAACATTTAAAAAAAAAACTTCCCACAGTAGGCCAAAGAGTCATGGCAACTGACCGTACCGAAACCAAACGTGCCTCAATCACAATAATAGGGTGCACAAAACTCACATAATACACATACCTGAAGGCCTAGTTCTAGTGAACATGGGGCATTGCACTACAGGGCACTACAGGACCTCTTCTTCATAAGGCCACTACTTACAGGATCAGGAGATGTAGCTCACTTTCCTAATATTTACAGATAAAGAGAGATACAGAAAAAATGAGACTGAGGTATATGTCTCAAATGAAGAATAAGAGAAAGTCACAGAAAAGAGTTAAATGAAATGAAGATAAGCAATATGCTTGATAGAGAGTTCAAAATAAATAGTCACAAAAGTGCTCAATGAACTTGAGAAAATAGTGGAAAATCTCAGTGAAAATTTCAATAAAGGGATAGAAAATACTAAAAAATAATCAGATGAAAAACTCAGTAACTGAAATTAAAAATACACTAAAGAAAATAAATATTTGACTAGAGAAAGCAGAAGAATGCATCAGTATCATGGAAGACAAAGTAATGGAAACCAACGACGCTGAAAAAGCAAAAAGAATAATAGAAAAATGAGAATAGGTTAAGGGAATTCAAGAACATCATCATGCATAATAATTTTTGTATCATAGGGATGCCAGAGGGAGAAGAAAGATAAAGGAGGGCAGAAAGGTTATTTGAAGACATGATAGCTACAACATCCCTAATCTGTTGTAGGAAACACCACCAAATCTGGGAGGCATAGAGAACCCCCAACAAAATCAACCCAAGGAGGTCAACAAAACAAGACACATAATAATTATAAATTTAAAAGTAGTGATAAAGAGAGAAATGTAAAAAGTAGCAATAGAGGGGCACCTGCGTGGCTCAGTTGGTTAAGCGTCTGACTTCGGCTTAGGTCATGATCTCGTGGTTCGTGGGTTTGAGTCCCGGGTCGGGCTCGGTGCTGACAGCTAGCTCAGAGCCTGGAGTCTGTTTCAGATTCTGTATCTCCCTCTCTGACCCTCCCCTGCTCTCTCTCTCTCTCTCTCTCAGAAATAAACATTAAAAATATTAAAAAAATAATAAAAGTAGCAATAGAAAAGAAAACATAAGGGAAACCACAGAAGTGTCTTGAGGAATTTTTCAGCAGACACTTTGCAGGCCAGAAGGCAATAGCATGAGATAGTATTCAAAGTACTGAAAAGAACAAATCTGCAGCTAAAAAGTACTCTATCCAGCAAGGCTATCATTCAGAATAGAGGAGAGAGATAGAGTTTCTCAGATAAATAAAAGCTAAGGAGTTCATGACTAGTAAAACAACCATACAAGAAATGGTAAAGGGTAATCTTAGAGTGGAAAAGAAAAACCATAAGAAAAGTAGGAAGCACAAAAGCAGTAAAATTAAGTATATCTGTAACAAATCAAGAAACTCATAAAAGGGTGTGAAATATGACACCATATACTTAAAACATAGGGAGGAGAAGAATAAAGAATGGGTTCAAACTTAAGTGAACATCAACTTAATATAGACTGTTTTATGCTGAAGATGTTATATACAAACCATAGTAATGATAATCACAAATCAAAAACCAGTTATAGAGATACAAAACATAAAGAGAAAGGACTACGAGTATATTACTAAGCAAAGCCAACCTATGATGAAAGAGGAGAGCCAGGGAAGAAAGGAACAGAGAAGAACTACAAAAACAACCAAAAACAAATCAAATGGCAATAAATAACATACCTATCAATAATTACTTTGACTGTGAAAGGTCTAAATGTTCCAATAAAAGACATAGGGTGAC
>NW_027532019.1:95271-99046 GCF_008692635.1 Crocuta crocuta | reverse complement strand
AATGTGAACAAATATAAAAAAAAAAAAAAAAAAAAAAGACTAATTCATGTACTGTCTAAAAGAGACTAAGTTCTGACCTAAAGACACATGCAGATTGAAAGTGAATGGATGCAGAAACATTTATAATGCAAATGGGCGTGAAAAGAAAACCACATAGCGATACTCATATCAGACAAAATATACTTTACAACAAACTATATTTTAAAACAAAAGTTTAAAATCCTATTTTAAAACAGGAGTTTGTATCAAGAGATAAAGAAGGAAACTATATAACAAAGGAAAGTTCCAAGGAGAAGATATATCAATTGTAAATATTTGTGCACACAACATGGCAGCACCCAAATATGTAAAAACAGATAATAACAAACATAAAGGAACTAATTAGTAGCAATACAATAATAGTTGGGGGCTTTAACACCCAACTTACATCAATGAACAGATAATCTAAACAGAAAATCAGCAAGGGAACAGTGGCTTTGAATGACACACTGGACCAGATGGATGTAACCGATATATTTAGAACATTCCATCCTAAAGCAGCAGAATACACATTCTTTACAAGTGCATGCAGACCATTGTCCAGAATATATCATATATTAGCCCACAAAACAAGTCTAAAGAAATTCAGAATACCACTAAACAATGAATGGGTCAACCAGAAAAATCAAAGAAGAAAAAAGAACCACGGAGACATGAAAATGAAAACAAAAATTTCCAAAATCTTTGGGATGCAGCAAAAGCTGTTCTAAGAAGGAAATTCATAGAAATACAAATCTGCTTCAAGAAGCATGAAAAATCTCAAATAAACATCCTAATATTACACTTAAAGGAGACAGAAAAATAACAAAGCCCCAACCAGCAGAAGGAAAGAAATAATAAAGATTAGAGTAGAAATAAATGATACAGAAACTAAAAAACTAAAACAAGAGATGATCAATGAAACCAGAACCTGGTTCTTTAAAAAGACCAACAAAACTGATAAACATTTAGCAAGATTCATCAAAAAAATGAAAGAGGATTTGAATAAACAAAATCAGAAATGATGAGGAGAAATAACTGACACTACAGAAAAACAAAAGATTATAAGAGAATATTATGAAAAAGATATATGCCAAAAAATTAGACAACCTGGAAGAAATGGATAATTTACTAGAAACATAACATACCAAAACTGAAGCAGGATGGAGAAAATTTGGAGTCAGTTTACCAGCAATGAAATTAAATTAGTAATTAAAAAAAAAAAAAAAAGAATCCCAACAAAAAAAGTCTAGGATCAAACAGCTTCACTAGTGAATTCTAAAAAACATTTAAGAAGAGTTAATACCTATTCTCAAACTTTTCCAAAAATTAGAAAAAGGAAAACTTGGAAATTCATTCTATGAGGCCAGCATTACCCTGATACCAAAACCAGATAAAGACACCACAGAAAAAGAGCTCTGGGCCAATATCATTGATGAACACACATGCACAAATCAACATAATATTAGGAAACTGAATCCAATAATACATTAAAAATATTGTTAACCATAATCAAGTGGGATTTATTTTCAGGATGCATGTGTAGTTCAATATTCACAAATCAATCAATGTGATACATCACATCAATGAACGAAAGAAT
The DNA here is from genome assembly GCF_008692635.1 of Crocuta crocuta. NCBI lineage: Eukaryota > Metazoa > Chordata > Mammalia > Carnivora > Hyaenidae > Crocuta > Crocuta crocuta. The sequence goes on along the minus strand of NW_027532019.1, from coordinate 97,428 downwards.
ACAAACCATATGATCATTTCCATAAATGCAGAAAAGCATTTGACAAATACAACATCCATTCATGGTTTTAAAAAATCCACAATAAAGTAGATTTAGAGGAAACATACCTTGACATAATAAAGGCCATATATGAAAAATCCACAGATAGCATTATTATCAGTGGTGAAAAACTAAGAACATTCTAAGGTCAGGAACAAGACAGAGAACATCACTCTCACTGCTTCTACTTAACATTGTGCTGGAATTCTTAGCCACAGCAAACAGGCAAGAAAAAGAAATAAAAGACATCTAAGTTGGTAAGAAAGAAAGAAAACTGCCACTATCTGCAGATGATATGATACTGTATTTAGAAAAATCCTAAAGACTCTACCTAAAAACTACTAAAATTGATAGATAAATTCAGTAAAGTCACAGGGTACAAAATCGATATGCAGAAAATCATTGTATTTCTATACATTAATAACGAATCAACAGAGAAGTTAAGAAAACTATGCCTTTTATAATTGCGCCAAAAAGAATAAATAACTAGGAATAAACTTAACCACAGAGGTGAAAAACCTGTATCTGGAAACTCTAAAATATTGATAAAAGAAATTGAAGATGACACCAAGAAATGGAAAGATATTCCATGCTCATGGATTGTAAGAACAAATATTGTTAAAATGTCTATACTACCCAAAGCAATCTACACACTTAATGAAATCCCCATCAAAATACCAACAGCATTTTTCACAGAACTAGAAGAAACAATTCTAAAATTTGTATGGAATCACAAGTACTCCAGATAACTAAAGCAATCTTGAAAAAGAAAAACATAACTGGAAGTATAATAATTGCAGATTTCAACTTTTATAATAAAGCTGTAATAATCAAAAGAATATGGTACTGGCACAAAATAAACCCATAGATCAATGGAATAGAAATCCCAGGAGTAAACCAGTGATTATATGGTTAATTTATCTTAAACAAAGGAGGCAAGAATATGCAATGGGAAAATGACAGCCCTTTCAACAAATGGTTCTGGGAAAACTGGACAGCAACACACAAAAGAATGAAACTGGACTACTTTCATACAGCATATACAAAAGTAAACTCAAAATGAATCCCACTGTGGTGGGAAAGCAAACTGGTGTGCCACTATAGAAAGCAGTATGGAGTCTCTTCAATAAGTTAAAAATAGTATTACCATATAATCCAGTAACTGAATTCTGGATACTCACACAAAGGATATGAAAACACTAAGTCAAAGGGGATATATGCACCCCTATGTTTATTGCAGCACAATTTATAGTAGCTAGATTATGGAAGCAACCCCAGTACCCATCAGCTGATGAATGGATAAAGATGTGGCATATATTTGTATGTATGCATGTATGTATGTATATGACATTAATATAATACACTTTATTATGTATAATATTATTCAGCTATAAAATAAGAATGAAATCCTGCCATTTGCAACAACATGGATGCTTCTAGAGAGCTTAATGCTAAGTGAAATAAGCATCAGAGGGAGACAAATACCATTTGATTTCACTCATATGTGGAATTTAAGAAACAAAACAAATGAACAAAGGGAAAACAGAGAGACAAACCAAAATAAATAAATAAAACCAAACAAAACCAGACTCTTAACTATAGAGAATAAACAGATGGTTAACAGAGGGAGGCCCATGGGTTGGGGAATGGGGGAAGTAGGTAAAGTGGAAAGAGTACACTAATGGTCCAAAGAAGACATCCAAATGGCTAACAGACACATGAAATGATGCTCAACATCATTCATCATAAGAAAAATACAAATCGAAACTACAATGAGATATCATCTCACACCTGTCATAATGGCTAAAATTAATGACACAAGACACAGCAGGTATTGGCGAGGATGTGAAGAAAGTGAAACTCTCTTACACTGTTGGTGGGAATCCAAACTGATGCAGCCACTGTGGAGAACGGCATGGAGTTTCCTCTAAAAATTGAAAATGGAACTACCCTATGACCCACCAATTGCACTAGTAGGTATTTACTGAAAGGATACAAAAATACTGATTCAAAGGGACACATGCACCCTGATGTTTATAGCAGAATTATCAACAATAGCCAAATTATGGAAAGAGCCCAAATGTCCATTGACTGATGAATGGACAAAGAAGTTGTGGC
>NW_027532019.1:92174-95162 GCF_008692635.1 Crocuta crocuta | reverse complement strand
GTGGTGCGCGCGCACACACACACTGGAATATTAGGCATAAAAAATTGAAATCTTGCCATTTGCAGTGACATGGATGGAGCTAGTGTGTATTATGCTAAGTGAAGTAAGTCAGTCAGAGAAGACAAATACTATATGATTTCACTCATATGGGAATTTAAGAAACAAAACAGATGAACATATGGAAGGAAGGAAAAAAGAGGAGAAAAAACATAAGAGAGACTATTAACTCTAGAGAGCAGTGAGGGCTGCTGGAGGGGAATGGGTGGAGGGATGGGCTAAATGGATGATGAGTATTTTTAAATATAATCTATTGCCAAATTTGTTCCCATACAACACCCAATGCTCATCCCAACAAGTGTCCTCCTCAATGCCCATCACCCACTTTCCCCTCTCCCCAACCCCCGTCAACCCTCAGTTTGTTCTCAGTGTTTAAGAGTCTCTTATGGTTTGCCTTCCTCCCTCTCTGTAACTTTTTTCCCCCTTCCCCTCTCCCAGGATCTTCTGTTAAGTTTTTCAAGATCCACATATGAGTGAAAATATACAGTATCTGTCCTCTGCCTGACTTAATTCAATTAACATAATACCCTCCAGCACCATCCACGTAGATACAAATGACCAGATTTCATTCTCATTGCTATGTACTATTCCATTGTATATATAAACCACATCTTCTTGATCTATTCGTCAGTTGATGGACACTTAGGCTCTTTCCATGATGTGGCTATTGTTGAAAGTGCTGCTATAAACATTGGGGTACATGTGCCCCTATGCATCAGCACTCCTGTATCCCTTGGGTAAATTCCTAGCAGTGCTATTCCTGGGACACTGGGTAGTTCTATTTTTATTTTTTTGAGGAACCTCCACACTGTTTTCCAGAGGGGCTGCACCAGTTTACATTCCCACCAACAGTGTAGGAGGGTGCCTATTTCTCCACATCCTCGCCAGTATCTAGAGTCTCCTGATGTGTTCATTTTAGCCACTCTGACCGGCATTAGGTGGTATCTCAGTGTGGTTTTAATTTGTATTTCCCTGATGATAAGTGATGCTGAGCATCATTTCATGTGTCTGTTGCCCATCTGGATGTCCTCTTTGGAGAAGCGTCTGTTCATGTCTTCTGCCCATTTTTTCACTGGATTATTTGTTTTTCGGGTGTGGAGTTTGGTGAGTTCCTTATAGATTTTGGATATTAGCCCTTTATCCGATATGTCATTTACAAATATCTTTTCCCATTCCGTCAGTTGCCTATTTGTTTTCTGGATTGTTTCATTTGCAGTGTAGAAGCTTTTTATCTTGATGAGGTCCCAATAGTTCACTTTTGCTTTTGATTACTTTGCCTTTGGGGATGTGTCAAGTAAGAAATTGCTGCAGCTGAGGTCAAAGAGGTTGTTTCCTGCTTTCTCCTCTAGGGTTTTGATTTTGATGGTTTCCTGTCTCACATTCAGGTCCTTCATCCACTTTGAGGTTTATTTTTGGGTACAGTGTAAGAAACTGGTCTAGTTTCATTCTTCTGCCTGTTGCTGTGCAGTTCTCCCAGCACCATCTATTAAAGAGACTGTCTTTTTCCATTGGATACTCTTTCCTGCTTTGCCAAAGATTAATTGGTCATACATTTGTGGATCCAAGTCTGATTCTCTATTCTATTCCATTGGTTTATGTGTCCGTTTTTGTGCCAGTGCTATACTGTCTTGATGATTACAGCTTTGTAGTAGAGGCTAAAGTCTGAGATGGTGATGCCTCCCGTTTTGGTTTTCTTCTTCAATATTACTTTGGCTATTCAGGGTCTCTTGTGGTTCCATACAAATTTTAGGATTGTTTGTTCTAACTTTGATAAGAATGCTAGTGCAATTTTGGTTGTGATGGCATTGAATGTGTGGATTGCTTTAGGTAGTATTGAAATTTTAACAATATTTATTCTTCTGATCCATGAGCATAGAAGGTTTTTCCATTTCTTTGTGTCTTCTTCAATTTCTTTCATAAGTTTTCTATAGTTTTCAGCATACAGATCTTTTACATCTTTGGTTATGTTTATTCCTAGGTATTTTATGGTTTTTGGTGCAGTTGTGAATGTGATCAGTTTCTTGATTTCTCTTTCCTTTGATTCATGATTGGTGCATAAAAATGTAACCAATTTCTGTACATTGATTTTGGACCCTGCAGCTGCACGGTATTCATTGATCAGTTCTAGCAGACTTATGGTGGAGTCTGTCAGGTATTCCATGTAGAGTATCATGTTGTCTGTGAAAAGTGGAAGTTTGACATCATCTTCGCCAGTTCTGATGCCTTTTATTTCTTTTTGTTGTCAGCTTGATGATGCTAGGATTTCCAACACCATGTTAAACAACAGTGGTGAGAGTGGACATTCCTGTCGTGTTCCTGATCTCAGGGGTAAAGCTCTCCCTTTTTCCCCATTAAGGATGATATTAGCTGTGGGCTTTTCACAAATGGCTTTTATGATGTATAAGTTCCTTCTATCCCGACTTTCTTGAGGGTTTTTATTAAGAAACGTTGCTGTATTTTGTCAAATGCTTTTTGTGCATCTATTGACAGAATCATATGGTTCTTTTCTTTTGTTAATGTGATGTATCACATTGATTGATTTGCAAATATTGAACCAGCCCTGAAATGCTGGAATGAATCCACAGAATCATGGTGAATACTTCTTTTTATATGCTGTTGAATTAGATTTGCTAGTATCTTGTTGAGAATTTTTGCATCCATATTCATCCAGGATATTGGCCTGTAGTTCTCTTTTTTTTCTGGGTCTCTGTCTGGTTTGGAAGTCAAAGTGATGATAGCTTCATACATTGTGTCTGGAAGTTTTCCTTCCATTTTTTTTTTTTTTTGGAACAGCTTGAGAAGGATAGGTATTAACTCTGACTTAAATGTCTGATAGAATTTCCCAGGGAAGCCATCTGATCCAGGATTTCTACTTGTTGGGAGAGTTGTTGTTGTTGCTTCCAATATTTATTTTCCAACATACCCCACTGA
>NW_027532019.1:77657-92113 GCF_008692635.1 Crocuta crocuta | reverse complement strand
GAGAGTCATACTGAGGAAAACCTCTGTTCTGCTTTCTTTCTCACTTTCTCGATTTTTTCCTTCTATACTATATAATTCACAATGTACAATATGTCAACACCCTCTGTTTCTTAAACACACACACACACACACACACACACACACACACACACACTCTTCTTTTGACCTGACATGCACGTCCATTCCCATCCCATATCTCTGCTACCTTTTGCAATAAAATGCCTGGAATAATTCTCTGTACTGCCTGTCTTCAACTTTTCTTTCTCCTTTTTCTCCTAAACATACACTAAGAGGTGTTTACTTCACAATTTCATGCTATCTGCACTTATAAGTATCACTAATGATTTCTGCATTGTTAAATCCAATAAACTGCTCCTAGCTTCATTGCATTTCATTTCCCAACAATATCTACATCTGCTTTCTTATAATATACCTTTCTCACTTAGCTTCAAGAATATCACACTATAGTTTTCTTTATATAAGAGCTGGTTCAGTCTTCTTTGGTGCTTTCCATTCATCTCACAGATTCATCTCTTCTTCCTTGATGATGTTATATGGTTAAATGTCATCTATATGGTATCATAGCAGAAAGATAGTACACTCAAATAAAATTAGAAATAAGAGAAATAACAACTGACATGACAGAAATAAAAAGATTATAAGAGAATATTATACAAAATTATATACAAATTGGACAACCTAGAAGAAATGGATGAATTTGTAGAAACATATAACTTTCCAAAACTGAATAAAGAAGAAATACAAAATTTGAACAGACCAATTACAAGTAATGAAGTTGGATCAGTAAAGAACANAAAAAAAAAAACAAGAGGAAAGAAAGCTGATAAATTCTTTCTTTGAGTCCAGCATTGCCCTGATACCAAACCTTGATAAAGATACTACAAAGAAAGAAAACTACACCCCAATATTTCTTTTTCTGTATGTTTATTTATCATTGAGAGACAGAGAGAGACAGAGCATGAGCAGGGGAGGGGCAGAGAGAGGGGGGACACAGAATCTGAAACAGGCTCCCGGCTCTGAGCTGTCAGCACAGAACCCAATGTGGGGCTGGAACTCAGGAACTGCAAGATCATGACCTGAGCCGTTGGACGCTTAACCAACTGAGCCACCCAGGTGCCCCTGCACCCCAATATTTCTGATGAAAAAAATCCTCAACAGAATATTTGCAAACAAAATCCAGCAACACATAAAAAAAAAAAATCATTCACCACAATCAAGTGTGATTTATTCCCAGGATTCAAGGGTAGCTCAACATCTGCAAACCAATCAAAGTGATACATCACATTAACAAGAGAAAGGCTACAAACCATATGACCATTTCAATAGATGAAGAAAAAGCATTTGACAAAGTACAACATCCATTCATAATAAACAGTCTCAACAATGTTGGTTTAGAGGGAACATATCTCAACATAATAAAGGCCATATATGAAAAACCCACAGCTGACATTATACTTAATGATGAAAAACAGAGCTTTATCCTATGGTCAGGAACAAGACAAGGATGTCCTCCCTCACCATTTTGATTCAACATAGTACTGGAAGTCTTAATCATAGCAATCAGACAACCAAAGGAAATAAAAGGTATCCAAGTAAGTAAGGAAGAAGTAAAACTTCCACCATTTGTAGATGACATGATACTCTGTAGAAAACCTGAAAGACTCCACCAAAAAATCGCTGGAACTGATACAGTTCTAAATACAAATTCAGTAAAGTTGCAGGACACAAAATCAAAGTATAGAAATCTGTTGCATTTCTGTACCCTAATAATGATGTAGCAGAAAATAAATTAAGAAAAAAATCCCATTTACAACTGCACCAAAGAGAATAAAATACCCAGGAATAAACTTGACAACANCCTCTGGGTGGCTCAGTCGGTTAAGCGTCCGACTTCAGCTCAGGTCATGATCTCACAGTTCATTTGTTGAAGCCCTGCGTCGGGCTCTGTGCTGACAGCTCAGAGCCTGGAGCCTGCTTCAGATTCTGTGTCTCCCTCTCTCTCTGCCCTTCCCCCCACTCACACTCTGCCTCTCTCTGTCTCAAAAATAAACATTGCAAAATTTTTTTAAAAAACTATAAAACTTTGATGAAAGAAATCGAAGATGACACAAAGAAGTGGAGAGATGTTCATGGATTGGGAAAACCAATATTTTTTTTAATGTCCACACTATTCAAAGCAATCTACAAATTTATCACATCCCTTTCAAAATAACAGCATTATTCACAGAAGTAGAATAAAGACACCTAAAATTTGTTTGGGACCACAAAAGACCCCAAATAGTCAAAGAAATCTTGAAAAACAACGAACTGAAAGTATCACAATTCCAGATTTCAAGATATACCACAAAGCTGTAGTAGTCAAAACAGTAGGGTACTGGAAGAAGATTAGACACATTGATCAATGGAACAGAATACAGAGCCCAGAAGTAAATCTATGCTTGTATGGTCTATTAAAATCTAACAAAGAAGGCAAGAATACACAAGGGAAAAAAGACAGTCTCTTCCAGAAATAATATTGGGAAAACTGGATAGCAACATGCAAAAGAATGAAACTGGACCATTTTCTTATACCATACAGAAAATAAACTCAAAATGAATTAAACACCTAAACGTGAGGGGCGGATGGGTGGCTCAGTCAGTTAAAATGTCCTACTCTTGATTTTGGCTCACAAAATGATTTCACGGTTCAGGAGTTTGAGCCCTGCACTGGGCTCTGTGCTGATAGTGTGGAGCCTATTTGGGATTCTCTCTCTCCCTTTCTCTCTGCCACTCCCTCTTTCTGTCTCTCTTCATCTCTCAAAAAATAAATACACTCTATAGAAAATACCTAAATGGGAGACCTGAAACCATGCAATTCCAAGAAGAAAACACAGGCAGTAATTTTTTGACATCTGCCATAGAAACATTTTTCTAGATATGTTTTATAGATATAAAGAAAATAACAGAATTAAAGTATTGGGACTACACCAAAGTAAAAAGTAAAAAAACCCTTCACTTTCAAAAGTGAAGAAAACCATCAAGAAAGCAAAAAGGCAACCTATTGATAGGAGAAGATATTTGTAAATTACATATTTGATAACAGGTTAATATGCAAAAAATATAAAAAGTTTATACAACTTAAAATTATAAAAATAGTCCCATCCTAACTATAGACAACAGTTGGTTACCAGAGGGGAAGGGGTCGAGGGGATGGATGAAATAGGTGAAAGGGATTAAGAGTACACTTATCTTGATGAGCACTGAGTAATATATGGAACTGTTCAATCACTGTATTGTACACCCAAAACTAATATAACAGTGTATGTTAACTACACTGGAACTTAAAAACAAACAAAAGGGCATCATGGCACTAAAAAAATTTGACTTGAATAATACCATTAAAATGGACAGAGGACATAAACATTTTCCCAAAGATGACATAGAGATAACAGACACATGAAATGATGCTCCACAACATTGATCAGGGAAATGTAAATCAAAACCACAGTAAGATACCACTTCACACCAGTCACATGGCTAGTATTAAAAAGTTAAGAAAAATAAGTCTGGTGAGGATATGAAGAAAAAGATACCCTCATGCATATTGGTGGGAATGGAAACTTGTGCAGCCGTTGTGGAAACATTATGGAAGTTAATTTAAAAATTAAAAATAGGGGCACCAGGATGGCTCAGTCGGCCCAGGTCATGATCTCACTGTTAGTGTGTTCGAGCCCTGCGTCGGGCTCTGTGCTGGCAGCTAGCTCAGAGCCTGGAGCCTGCTTCGGATTCTGTGTCTCCCTCTCTCTCTGACCCTCCCTTGCTCATGCTGTCTCTCTCNAATGCAACAGATTTCTGTACGTTGATTTTGTACCCTGCACCTTGGCTGAATTCTTGGATCAGTTCTAGTAGGCTTCTGGTGGAGTCTGTCGGGTTTTCGATGTACAGTATTATGTCGTCTGCGAAAAGTGAAAATTTGATTTACTCTTTGCCAATTCTGATGCCTTTTATTTCCTTCTGTTTGATGGCTGATGCTAGGACTTCTAGCACTATGCTAAACAACAGTGGTGAGAGTGGACATCCCTGTCGTGTTACTGATCTCAGGAGGAAAGCTCTCAGCTTTTTCCCATTGAGGGCCATCCCCTCATTTTCATCTGCTGATGTCTTTTGGTCTAAAATGAATCTCTTTAGGCAGCATATAGATGGGTCTTGTTGCTTTTATCCATTCTGATACCCGATGTATTTAATTGGAACACTGAGTCCATTTACATTGAGGGTGATTATAGAAAGATATGAGTTTACCTGTAAAGTTGTGTTACCTGTGTTACCTGTAAAGTTNTTTTTTTTTTTTTTTTGAATGGTATCTCTTGGTCTCTCTTGTTGAGACCTTGGTTATTTTATTTTCCTAGTCGTAATGATATTTGGGACTCTCCACCTTGTGTACTTTGGCTTGTTTCTTGAGGTAGCCCTGGAGAAGAAAACAGACAGACAAACAGACAGGGAGCAGAGGCACACAAACGCACAGTCAAATCCGACAAACATGCAAACCGAGAGGGAAAACGAAAAAGGTAAGAGGAAAGACGGAGGAGGGAAGGCGAATAATAGAGAATAGAAAATGCATAAAAAGGTCAAAAAGAAGAAAAGAAAAGGAAAAAAGAAGAAAACCGATGGACAAAGAACGGCTTAAAGCATATAACCGGATATCCCAGCTACAATTAAATAGCTGGGTGTATGCAGTGTTGAAGAGCATAGAGAAACAGAGAGAAGACCGGGCGGGGATGAAGCAAAATTGGAAATAGAATGAACAGGCAGAAGGGTTAAGAAGCTTTTATTAAAGAACTAAAGGGTGGAATATAGTTGGATAGGTGAGAGAAGGATGCTGGTGTTATCCAGAGAAACTATATAGTCTAATTACTCCTGAGAGAAAGAGATGAAAAAGTAGGTAGGTGTAGAATTTACATCTACAGAATGGACTAAATGTGACTGTTTAAGCAAGCCGGTGACCAGAGTTAATCAGGTTAGTGTTCCGGGGGGGAAAAAAAAAGAGAGAAAAAAAGAGGGGGGGTGGGCACCTCTCAAGCAGGGATGGGCGTGGTGTGATCCAATGCGTCAGGCGGGAGTTCTGCCTTGGTGGTTCTGGGGAGAAGAGTGGTGGCCCTCTCATCCCTTCTTGAGCCAAGCACTGCACCTCGCTTTTTTGGGTGTGTAAACTTCCCTGGTCTGGGGGTGCAGCCAAAGTGGGTTGTGCTCTTTAACCCAGGCTAGGCCTAGTTTCCAAATCCCAGTCTGTGCCCCACACTGAAATTGCCGTAGACACAACCTTGCATGTGATCCCCTCATGGCAATTCCAAGCCTCCTGCCTAGCCCTGTGGGTGGAGCCAGAATAGCTGCTACCTTCTCCTCCAGGTCAGGTTGACGAGCAAGGGCGGGGTTTCCCTGGGAGGCGCACTGGGCCCGCTGGAGAGAGAGAAACCATGTCCCTCTGTGTCTCGTCACTTGAAACACGAACTCGTGGGCACATCTCCTAGTTTTTAAGGTCTTTGCCTTCCCTCTAGAGGTCCAGCCAGCCAGGAGCGGGGAGGCCCGGTCCGCAGGCACGGCTCCTCCAGGAGTCTGCCCAGCCAGGAGCACAATGGCGTGGTAGGTGCACAGCTCCTCTAACTGTCCAGCCAGCCAGGAGCACAAAGAAGTGGTCAGCGGGCAGCCTGTCCGGGACGAGTTGGCGCGCAGGGATTTGGCGCGCACGGTCTTTCTGTGCCCCAAGTGGAGGTTTTTCTGTTTCCCAGCGACAGGAACCGTGTCTTGAGCGGTTTCAGACTCTCTCTTTTTCCCCTCTCACTCCCCGCAGAGGGGGATTGCCCCCGTTCCTGGAGTGTCCGATCCCGGCCCGATTTTATCTTCCCCAGTTCGCACTCACATTAGAAGGCTTTCTCAGTGGATTCTGTGTCCTTTTTCTCCCAATCTCTTGGGTTCTGTAAGGTTTCCTGTGGCTTCAGATCTTTTCCGTGCGAGATATGGGGGCGAGTGTAATGTACGGAGCTCCCTACTTCTCCGCCATCTTGCCCCCTCCGCATATGGAACATTCTGCAGGATAGAGAACATATTAAGCCACAAAACAAGTCTCATTTGTTATAAAAAGATGGATATCATACAAAGTATAGTAACTGATGACAACAGGATAAAGGCAGAATCCAATAACAGAAGGAACTAGAAAATTCACAAATATATTAAAATTAAACAATACTCTTAAACAACCGGTGGGTCAAAGAAGGAATCCCAAGGGAAATTAGAAAACACCTAATTTCAGAGACAAGTGTAAATGAAAACACAACATATAAAAATAATGAGGTGTGAGATAACAATTCTCAGGGAAATTTATGGTTGTAAATGTCTATACATCAAAAAACAATAGAGAGTGGCACCTAGATGGCTTAGTTGGATAGGCGTCCGACTTTGGCTCAGGTAACGATCTCATGGTTCGTGGGTTCGAGCCCTGCATCAGGCTTTGTGCTGACAGCTAACTCAGAGCCTGGAGCCTGTTTCAGATTCTGTGTCTCCCTCTCTCTCTGACCCTCCCCTGCTTATGCTGTCTCTCTCTCTCTCTCAGAAATAAATAAAACATAAAAAAACAGAATAGAGATCTCAAATCAATAACGTAACTTCAACCCTGAAGGAACCATGAAAGGAAGAGTGAACTACCCCAAAGCTAACAGAAAAAAGGAAATAATAAAGATAAAAGTGGTGATAAAATAAAGATTAAGCAAACAATAAGGAAAATAAATGAAAAAAAAAAAGATTCTTTGAAAGAAAAGCAAAATCACCAAGTGGTTAGCTAGACTGAAAAAAAGAAGAGAAGACATAAATAATTAAATGAGAAATAAAAGTGGCAACATTACTACTGACTTTAACAGGATGAAAAATTGTACACCAACAAATTAGATAACAGAAAAATGGACAAATCCTTTGAAATACACAACTTACCTAAACTAACTCACAAAATAGAAAATCTCAATAGACCCATAACAAGTAAAGAGATAGAATACTAATATAAAACCCCCAACAAAATTAAGTCCTGAATTATTACCATTACAAATTACACATCAATATCCTTTATGAATATAGATGCAAAAGTTTTCAACAACATATTAGCAAACCAAATCCAGTAGCATATTAAAGGATCATTCACCATGAGCAAGTGGAATTTATCTCAGATATGCAAAGACGTTTCAAGAAGGAAATCAATCAATATAAAATATAACATTGATAGAGCAAAGGAAGGAATCCTCATTATCATCTTAATTGATTCAGGAAAGGCATTTGACGAAATCCAACACATTTTCATGATAAACCCTCTCAGAAAACTAGGAATAGAGGGGAAATTTCTCAACATAAGAAAGGGCATTTATCGGAACCTCACAGCTAACATCATACTCAGTGTTGAAACAATGAAAACTGTACTTTCTTTTTTGCTTTTGTTTCCTTGCTCAGGAGACATTTCTAGGAAGAAGTTGCTATGGCCGAGGTGAAAGAGGTTGATTTTTGTGTTCTCCTCTAGGATTTTAATGGTGTTCCATCTCACATTTAGGTCTTTCATCCATTTTGAATTTATTTTGGTGTGAGAACGTGGCCCAGCTAAGTAGGTTTTGAGGGTTCAAAGTCCTTTTTCCATTTTGCGGTGTTTCTGTTCTTGTCATTAAAAGTTGGTGATATGTCTGGAAATATAATTCTATCAATATCATTTTTGGTATTCTATGAATAAACACCAGTCCCTGAAATCTCTTTCATTAAGCCCCTTTTCACCCTGGTCTTCTTTGGGGAGGTTTGTATATTAGTCTTTACATTTCTTAAAAGCCCTATTGTGTGATGAAGATATTCTCCTAGGCACACCTTTAAAGTCTTCAAAGTGCCTTTGTCCACCTTAATATTCTGAGGCACATTTTGTCTTTCTCATGCTTTAACAAAGAATTTAGAGATATAGCTTCAGCTTCACCTTGAGACCATATTTTCCTGGCAGAATCTTGGATTTTCTCTTTACTCAGAAGCCATAACTTAAACATAGTTGGCCGTCAGGAGACGCTAAAACATTTCCAAACCATTAGGTCTAAACTCCTTTGTGATTAATACTCCTTTTAATTTCTTCTTTCACATTTTATTATAAGCATCAAAAAACCGGGCAACAACTTTATCACCTTACGCATTTTCTTCTTTCCTTGTTATTTCAGACACCAATGTTAATAAACTGTTATTTTAATTGGGATACAAGTTCTTTATCAGATATGTAATTTTCATTTATTTTCTCCCAGTCTCTAGATTGACATTTTTTTTCTTAGTGATGTTTTCTTTAATGTCATAACTGACATAGATATTAGTATAATTGACAGGTAGAATTGACATAGAATAAAGTATATATGTTTAAAATGTACAATTTGGTAAGTTTTTACATATGTGAAACTATCNCATCACTATGGAATAGTTCTCATTTAAAAAATTATATAAGTAGAAAACAATGTACCCAAAGAAAATAAAAAGTCTAATTTGAAAAGATTTATGCAGTCCTATGTTTCTTGCAGCGTTATTTACAGTAGCCAAGATATGGAAGCAACCCATGTCCATGAATGAATAAAGATGTGGTATATACATACAATGGTATATTACTCAGTCATAAGAAAGAATGAGATATTGCCATTTGCAACAACATGGATAGATCTGCAGGGTATAGTGCTAAGTGAAATGTCAGTCAGAAAGACAAATACCATATGATTTCACTCACATGTGGAACTTAAGAAAAAAACACAAATGAACAAAGGAAAAAGAGAAAGGGGCGCCTGGATGACTCAGTCATTTAAATGTCTGACTCTTGATCTCAGGGTCATGAATTCATCCTGCATTGGGGTGGTCATTAATGGTTGTGAAGCCTACTTAAAAGAAAGAGACAGAGAGAAGAAACAAAATATCAGACTCTTATATAGAGAACAAATTGGTGGTTGCCCAAGGGAAGGTGGTTGGATTTATAGGTGAAGAGGATTAAGAGTACACTAATGATGGCACTGAGCAATCTATAGAATTGTTGAATCATTATTTGTACACCTGAAACTAATATAACATTGCATGTTAATTATAAATAAATAAATAAATAAATGGAATAGTACAGAATATATTCATTTTTCATTCAGCTCTTTTTAAAAATTCTTTTCTTAAAAATGTAAATTCAAGTTAGTTAACATATAGTGGAATAATGATTTCAGGAATAGAAATTAGTGGTTCATCACTTAAATATAACGCCCAGTGCTCATCCCAAAAAGTGTCCTCCTTAATGCCCTTTGCCAATTTAGCTCATCCCCCACCAATACACCTTCACCAATCCTGTTTGTTCTCCATATTTAAGAGTCTTGCATGTTTTATCCCCTTCCTTGTTTTTATATTACTTTTGCTTCCCTTTATGTTCATCTTTTCCATATATGAGTAACATCACATGCCATTTGTCTTTCTCTGACTTCTTTTGGTTAGCATAATACACTCTAGTTCCATCCACGTTGCTGAAATTGGCAAGCTTTTATTCTTTTTTGATTGCTGAGTAATATTCCATTGTGTATATATATCACATCTTTATCCATTCATCATTCAATGGACATTTGGGCTCTTTCCATAAACATTGAGCTGTATGTACACCATTGAATCAGCATTTTTGTATCCTTTGGATAAATACCTAGTAGGGCAATAGCTGGGTCATAGGGTAGTTCTATTTTTAGTTTCTTGAGGAACCACTATACTGTTTTCCAGAGTAATTTGAACCAGTTTGCATTTTCAAGAGCAGTGCAAAAAGGTTCCCCTTTCTCCAGATCCTCACCAACATCTGTTGTTGCCTGACTTGTTAATTTTAGCCATTCTGACAGGTGGGAGATATCTCATGATGGTTTTGATTCGTCTTTCCCTAATGATGAGTGATGTTGAGCATTTTTTCATGTGTCTATTAGCCATCTGGATGTCTTCATAGAAAAGTGTCAATTCATGTCTTTTGGCCATTTCTTCACTGGATTAATTTTTTTGGGGGGTGTTAAGTTTGATAAGTTCTTTATAGATTTTGAATACACTTTATCCAATATGTCATTTGCAAATACCTTCTCCCATTCTGTTGGTTTCTTTTAGTTTTGCTGATTGTATCCTTCACTGTGCAGGAGCTTTTTGTCTTTATGAGGTCCCAGTAGTTCATTTTTGCTTTTGTTTCCCTTGCCTCTAGAGACATGTCAAATAAAAATTTGATGCAGCCAAGGTCAAAGAGGTTGTTGCCTGTTTTCTCTAGGATTTTGATGGCTTTCTGTCTTATTTTTAGGTCTTTCATCCATTTTGAGCTTATTTTTGTTTATATTGTAAGAAAGTGGCCCAGGTAAATTCTTCTACATGGTGCTGTCCAGTTTTCCCAAAACCATTTCCTGAAGAGATGGTCTTTCTTCCATTGGATATTCTTTCCCACTTTGTCAAAGATTAGTTGGCCATACGTTTGTGGGTCCATTTCTGGGTTCTCTATTCTGTTCCATTGATCTATGTGTCTGTTTTGTGTCAATACCATACTGTCTTGATAATTACAGCTTTGTAATACAGCTTGACGTCTGGAATTATGATGTCTCCAGTTTTGCTTTTCATTTTTAGAATCTTTGTCCATTCAGGGTCTTTTCTGGTTCCATACAAATTTAAGGATTGTTTTCCTACTTCTGTGAAGAATGCTACTGTTATTTTGATAGGTATTCATTTAATACGTAGATTCCTTTGAGTACTATAGACATTTTAACAATATATGGTCTTCCAATCCATGAGCATGGAATACTTTTCAATTTTTTGGTGTCTTCATTTCTTTCATAAACTTTCAATAGCTTTCATTGTATAGAATTTTTACCTCTTTGGTTAGGTTTACTCCTAGGTATTTTATGGTTTTTGGTGCAACTGTAAATGGGATCAATTCCTTGATTTCTATTTCTGCTTCATTATTGGTGTATAAAAATGCAACCGATTTCTGTACGTTGATTTTGTACCTTAGTAGGGTTCTGGTGGAGTCTGTCGGGTTTTCTATGTAGTGTATCATGTCATCTGCGAAAAATGAAAGTTTGACTTCTTCTTTGCCAATTCTGATGATTTCCTTTTGTTTCTTTGATTTCCTTTTGTTGTCTGATGGCTGATGCTGAGACTTCCCGCACTATGTGAAACAACAGTGGTGAGAGTGGACATCCCTGTCGTGTTCATGATCTCAGGGGGAAAGCTCTCCGTTTTTCCCCATTGAGGATGATGTTAACCGAAGGCTTCTCATAGATGGCTTTTATGATGTTTAAGTAAGTTCCTTCCATCCCTACTTTCTCTATGGTCTTTATTAAGAAGTGATGCTGTATTGTGTCAAATGCTTTTCCTGCATCTATCGACAGGATCATACGGATTTTATCTTGTCTTTTGTTGATGTGATGTATCACATTTATTGATTTGCGAATACTGCACCAGCCCTGTAACCCAGGAATGAATCCCACTTGGTCTTGGTGGATAATTCTTTTTATGTTCTGTTGGATTCCATTTGCAAGTATCTTGTTGAGGATTTTTGCATCTGTATTCATCAGGGATATTGGCCTGTAGTTGTCTTTTTTTGCTGGATCTCTGTCTGGCTTGGGAAGCAGAGTGATGCTGGCTTCATAAAACGAGTCCGGAAGTTTTCCTTCCATTTCTAATTTTTTGGAATAGCTTAAGAAGAATGGGTATTAATTCTGCTTTAACTGTCTGGTAGAATTCCCCAGGGAAGCCATCTGGGCCAGGGCTCTTATTGGGAGATTTTTGATCACTGATTCAATTTCTTCACTAGTTATGGGTCTGTTCAGATTTTCTATCTCTTCCCGTGTGAATTTTGGTAGTGAGTGTGTGTTTAGGAATTTGTCCATTTTTTCTAAGTTGTCCAGTTTCTTGGCATATAGGTTTTCATAGTATTCCCTGATAATTGCTTGTTTTTCTGATGGGTTGGTTGTAATAAGTCCATTTTCATTCATGATTTTCTCTATGTGAGTGCTCTCTCTTTTCTTTTTGAGAAGCCTGGCTAGAGGTTTGTCAATTTTGTTTACTTTTTTAAAACACCAAATCTTGGTTTCATTGATCTGGTCAACTGTTTTNTGCTATAGAGTACTGAGCATATGGTTCTTGATATCTAAGAATAAATAAAATAAAAATAAAGTCCCCTGCTATTAGCATATTCTTATCAATAAGAGTGTTTCTACTTGTCATTGTTTTATGTATGTAAGTGCTCCCATATTTGGTGCGTAGACATTTATAATTGTTAGCTTTTCCTGATGGATAGACCCTGTAATGCCCTTCTTAATCCCTTGTTAGTGCATTTATTTTAAAGTCCAGTTTGTCTGATATAAGTATAACTACTCCAGCTTTCTTTTGACTTCCAATAGCATGATAGAGATTTCTCCATCCCCTTACTTTCAATCTGAAGGTGTCCTCCAGTCTAAAACTAGTTTCTTGTAGACAGCAAATAGATGGATTTTGTTTTTTTATCCATGCTGCTACCCTATGTCTTGTGATTGGGACATTTAGTCCATTTACATTCAGTATTATTATTGAAATATATCGGTTTAGAGTCATTGTGTCCTTTCTGGGATTTATGCTTGTGGTAGTGTGTCTGGTGTCTTGCGTTCCTTGCAACACTTTCTTCAGAGAGTCCCTTTCAGGATTTCTTATAGGGCTGGTTTAGTGGTGACGAATTCTTTCAATTTTTGTTTATTTGGAAAGACTTTTATCTCTCCTTCTATTCTGAATGACAGGTTTGCTGGATATAGGATTCTTGGCTGCATATTTTTTCTGTGCATCACATTAAAGATTTCTTGCCATTCTTTTCTGGCCTGCCAAGTTTCAGTAGATAGGTCTGTTACCACTCTGATAGGTTTCCCTTTGTATGTTAGGGCCCTTTTCTCCCTAGCTGCTTTTAGAATTCTCTCTTTGTCCTTATATTTTGCCAATTTCACTATGATATGTCGTGCAGATGATCGATTCAAGTTACGTCTGAGGGGAGTTCTCTGTGCCTCTTAGGTTTCAACATCTGTTTCCTTCCCCAGATTGGGGAAGTTCTCTGCTATAATTTGTTCAAGAACTCCTTCCACGCCTTTCCCTCTCTTTCTCTGCTGGAATTCTGTTTTGTGTGACTGTATTGAGCTCTCGAACTCTCCTTTTGTGTTCCTATATCAGTTTCTCTTTTTCTCAGCTTCTTCTTTTTCATTAATTGTGTCTTCTAAAGCACTTATTCTCCTTTCTGCCTCTTTAATCCGTGCATTGGACACCTCCATTTTATTTTACATCTTATTTCTAGCATTTTTTAATTCATCACAACTATTGTTAAGCTCCATATTCTTTGTAGCAATAGTTTCTCTGATATCTTCCATGCCTTTTTCAAGCCCAGCGATTAATTTTATGACTGTTGTTCTAAATTCTTGTTCAGTTATTTTGCTTCTATCTGTTTTGACTAGTTCTTTAGCTGTCAATTCTTCCTGGAATTTCTTTGGAGGAGAGTTTTTCTGTTTCCTCATTTTGGTTAGCTTTCTATGTCTTGTTAGTTTTTGGGGGGTTTTTTGTTTTTTTTAGTATATGTGCTGCCGAAGCGAGCACTATCTCTTGTTAGTTTTAAAAGCTTGTTATGCACTCTGCACCAGTGAGTGCTGCTGTACCAAAGAAGGCTATTTGACTGTCCAGGGCCTATCCATTTCGAAAGTGTTCTTTGAATGGTGTCTCTTGGTCTCTCTTGTTGAGACCTTGGTTATTTTATTTTCCTACTTGTAGTGGTATTTGGGACTCTCCACCATGTGTACTTTGGCTTGTTTCTTGAGGTAGCCCTGGAAAAGAAAACAGACAAACACACAGGGAACAAAGGCACACAAGTGCACTGACAAATCCAATAAACAAGCAAACCAAAAGGGAAAAAGAGAAAGAAAAAAAGGAAGGAACACATACAAAAAAAAAAGAAAAAAGAAAAAAAGAAAAGAGGAAGGAGGGAAGATGAATAATAAAAATAAAAGTACATAATAAAGAAAAAAGGAAAAAAGAAAAGGAAAAAGAAAAGACCCAATAGACATAGGACAGTGCTGGTCGAAGAGCATATACAAAGAGAGAAATGACAGGGCGGGGAGGAAGCTAAATTGGAAATGAAATGAACAGGCAGAAAGACCAAGAGGCATAATTCAAAGAGAAAAGGGGGAATATGTTTGGAGAGGAGGCGAAAGAAATGATGATAATGCTACTCAGAGAAACTATATAGTCCGATTACTCGAGAGAGAAAGAGATAAAAAGGTAGCAGTGGAAGTGTGGAATTTAAATCTAGAGAATGCATTAAATATGACTGTTTAAGCAAGCCAGTGACCAGAATTAATCAGGGCTGTGCATCCATGTTGGTCTTGCCCAGGCTCCGGTTAAAAAAAAAAAAAAAAAAAAAAAAAAAA
>NW_027532019.1:75879-77570 GCF_008692635.1 Crocuta crocuta | reverse complement strand
GAAGAGGGCAGCTGTCTAGTGGGGACGGGTGTGATTTGGTCCAGTGTGTCCCACAGGGGTCCTGCCTTGGTGGTTGTGGGGAGAAAAATGGCAGCGCCCCAGTCCCTTCTCAAACCAAGCATTGCTACTCACTCTTTTGGGTGTGATCTCCCTGTGCCGGGGGCGTAGCCAAGGTGGGCGGTGCTCTATATCCCAAGCCAGGCCTTGTTTCCAAATCTCAGTCCGCGCGCCCCATTGATATTGCCTGAAATATAAACTCGCAGGCTAGTCCCTCAGAGCAGTTTCAAGCCTCTCACCTTCCCCCTGGGGATGGAGATGGAAACCACCGCTCCTGTTCCCTCCAGGTCGGGCTGGCGAGAGAGGAGCAGTTTCACCCGGGGTCGCCTGGGACGAGTGCGTCCCGCCTAGGGTCAGCTAGAGAGTAGGAAACCAGATCCCTCTGTGTCCCAAGCGGAGGTTTTTCTCTTCTCCAGCGACAGGTACAGTGTCTTGAGCAGGTTCGGCCACTCTCTTTCCCCTCTAGACTCCCCGCAGAGGGGGAATCCTCCCTCCCTCTGTGTCTCTGGTCCTGGGCCGATTTTATCTTCCCCAGTTCACACTCACGCTATAAGGTTTTGTCAACAGACTCTGTCTCCTTTTCCTCCCAAACTCCTGGATTCTGTAAGGGTTCCTATGACTTCAGGCCTTCTCCATGTGAGACATGGGGGTGAGTGAAATGTACGGAGCTCCCTACTTCTCTGCCATCTTGCCTCCTCCCCGAATCCTTAATAATATACTCTTAGTCAAACTCAGTGATTCCAATTCTGAAAATTTATTGCAAAGAAATAATTAGAAATGCACATAACAATGCACAACGATGTTTGTTATATTTTACATNAATACCAGTGTCCAGCAGCATGTGATTATCTACATAAATTTTGTTAGACTCATATGAAATATCATGTAACAATACTGTATTTTCAAAGAATGCCAATAACGTAGAAATACGTTAATTTTCAAATGAAAAAATTTAGAGAACAGATACAAAATGTGAATTTTGTTTTTAAGTTATACACGTGAAACAGACCGCTGTATGTTGACTAACTGGAATTAAAATAAAAACTTTAATAATTCTGTTCCATACACTCCTTCTTACAAGAGTAAAGGGAAACACACTCAAATGTTCAGTTGTTTTCTCGGTTGTAAGAGTACAGGAGTTCTTTACTTTTTAATTTATACCATTCATTTCATTTTTCAACAGTGATCATGTTACTTTTATCATCAAGAAAAAAAAGTCTTTTTTAAATTTTGAACGAACAAACAAGCTCAGCCCAATCCAGCTAAGTCTGTGATCTCTTCTGTTGCTATGTTCACTTAGAAGACTGAACTGTCATCCCCTGGAGGCTTGTTATCCTCTTTGCTTCTTCAAGTACTAGACTTGTATTGCAGCTGAACACCTGTCAGAGAGAGTGGCAGGATCTTTCCAAGAGCATGATACTTCTAAATTAACACTGGTCTATTCAGCTACAGACTGACACTAGTATCAACCTCTGTGATCTAGGTAGGGAACAGAGGTCTTTAAAAGCTGTAATGCCCATATTACATAATGGGAAGCTCTCCCTCTTCTAAATCTGTTCTCTGAAAGATCTTTTAGAATTTTCTCCTAAGCAGCTCTCCTTGTTCTTCTAGATAATATATCATTCTCTGGTGAA
>NW_027532019.1:73197-74889 GCF_008692635.1 Crocuta crocuta | reverse complement strand
TTCAAGAATATATATCATGCTCCGGGGAATGACAAATCAATAGGTCTAAGGGCTGACCTTTCATTATGTACTGTTTCCTTATGCCTTACCAGGGGTTTGGAGTTGCCTAGAATCATTGTGCCCGCTGCCTCTACCCTACCCATCCTATAGGAAAAACTAGGCTATCTGGCGCTACCTGTGTTATCTCCTCTGTCCTCGACCCCTTTAAAACTCTGAGTTCTAAGTTGCAAACCTTGTTCCAGGTTGTTCCTCATTAGGAGTCAATGGAAACCTCCACAAAGGCAGCTCTACCTGAGAAGAGTGCTTGGCAGTGACTTCACACAAATAGCAAAAGAAATAGTGCAGTGCAACAACTCTTCTCCAATCCACCTTAAGAGGTTATTGGTTTATGAAGTAAGTCTTAGCACTTCCTCCACTGAAGTGAAGAATTGTTATGACCTCCCACATTTTTCTCCCCTCTCTTCCTCCATTACTAAGGGCAATAAGGAGTTCACTCCTATCTTCACTCAGACATCAGAATGCCAGGTTTGCTTCCTTCATTCATGTAGGCCTCTAGGTCCAATATCCACTAAAATGTCAAATTTTTGTTACTTCATAATGAGATTTCATAGCCTCCTTATTTCTCCTTATATCCATAGAAAAACATGGATGTCACTCCACTCACTCACTGAGGCTTCATTCACTCATTCACAACAAGGCTCCTCTCAGATGAAGGCTGTTACAGATGGCCTGAAGAAGGGAAAAGAAAAAACAACTGCTGAAACCCATCAGGGTAGGACAGGAAATAAAAGGTGGTTAGTGAGAGCAAGGAATACACTAGAAAAGCTCTGAAGAAGCGAGACCCAGGATAAGGCACCAGATGGTATGACTAAGGGTGTCCTGAGGAATCACTGGGAATATATTTGAAAGGCACAAGACTTACCACTTATCCTTATGCCCTATCCTGCCCATCCCCAAGAGAGATAAAAGGTAACCGGGACTCCTAATATCGTTTATGATTAACCCGTATCTGTCCTTATGTAACATAGGCCCTAAGACAAGTCCTGATCTCTGATGACAAACTCAGAAGGGGAGCTGGACTGGGGCAAGACCCGCTACTAGTTTTTCACGATCAGTTGAGACATCAGGAGTGAGTCCTAGGACTGGGGTCCATACGGATGCTGGCCTTGGTTACAGCTTCTCCAGTGGCTGCCATAATTATCAGGTGGGGGTGGGTATCAGGCTGATTAACATTAGCATTCCCCAACTGCAGGAGGCAGGTGTGACAAGTTCAACCCCAATGCTAGCATTCACGACTCTCTAGGTCTTAAGAGATGGGAAGAAGGAAGTGCTAATGAAAGAGAGAGTGACTCTTAAAGGCATATACATGGGCCAGAAAAGTGTCAATGGAAGGGGAAAGTATGGCTTTTGTTTGCTTTCATCAGTGGTATCTTAGTTAAGGGGCTGAAGGAAAAAGAAATAACATGAGTGCAGGGATAGGGGTTACTTTCAAGTCCATTGACTGCCTTCCTTCCATGAAGCTGGGGTCCTTTGCTGATGAAACCCAAACTCATCTCTGGTGACCTATACTACAGCAGTGGGGATCCAGCAATTTGTGACTTTTGGAAACCTAACAGAGCAAGCATTATACCTTATTTTAGGGATAAGGTATATCTATATATTTTTTTTGCTGTGAACATGGATTACTCTTAA
>NW_027532019.1:61243-73135 GCF_008692635.1 Crocuta crocuta | reverse complement strand
GAGAGGGCTGAGCATGACATTAAAAACAGCAACCTGTGGTCTGGAGAGTCTCAAGAGAGTGATCCCTCTGTTGAGTCAAGTTTTGTGAAGCCCATATGAAGACAGGCTGTAGTCATTCTGTGCTTCTTTTTCTTCTCTCTCACATGAAGTCTTCTACCAGATCCTCCTGAGGAATAAATATAAAGCGGCCTCCAAAGGAGGGGATGCATCATCTGAGGGTCTGGGCACTCTATCTCAGGGGCTCCTACCCCTTCATTGAAATATTGACTCATTCAAAGACTATAACAGAGGAAAAACGATGACATGCAATGTCACAGGATTCACAGAAACTTTCTCCTAAACTTTACATACCAAGTCCTAAGGGACATCTCTCTGAATCAATTTCCAGCTCTCCTTCCCAACAGCACAGGGATGTACAATATGGCCACTAAACTAGATGTATCCTGATCTTAGAGTAGTTGTCACCAAGTGTTGTTGTTACTCACCCATTGATGGGAGCTTTCTTTGGTCTATCCTTTATCTTAAAAGCTCAATTAGGTAACAAGACCCTCTGGTTCTAGCTAACCAATCTGTATTTTTAACGTACTGTGCCTGTTGTTTTTTAAAGGACAGTTCTAGCATGTTTCTCAAGTTAGAGGCTCAGAAGCCAAAGTTCATTATGGAACAGCCAACACAAGCTTGTACCATGTGGATAAAGTTAGGTCAAGGTCAAGGAAAAATCTGGGTCTGAACGAAATCTTTTGATGCCACTTTAAGCTGACCAGTCTATTGAGACGACCACAGTATTCCATCAGTTCCAAGGGCCAGCAGCTCCCCTAGCTGTCCTTGCTTGGGAATGCTGCTCATTCTCTCACACCTGATATGTGACAGACCCAGAAGGGGTAAATGGTTAGCAAACGGCAAGGTGCTGGGTAGATAGAGGATAGAGGATAGAGGATAGAGGACAGGATCATTTTAGCTCAGCATTCTGCAAGCCAATGCCTCAGTGCAATGTGCAGATCCTGGTTTTGGTAACTTCTAATGATCCCTACCACTCTTCCGTGGCTCATACAACTATCCCACTACATCCTTCTTTTCTTGCACCTACACAGTTGCCATGTACCAATCTCTAAATCATTCCTCAGGCATCGAAGCCTGTTATATCTGGCCCCCAGCATTCATTCCCAGCTTGGCTTTTGCTATAGTTCTTGGTCACTTCAGTATTTATGTAACTGGCCATCTGACATCCTTGCTTCACAAGATCTTGACCCCTCCGGCTTTGCAATCTTAAAATCTCAAAATCCACTGATTACAGGTTCTATCATTCCAATTTTCCAACTACCCAACACCCATCTTGATCACACTAGGGCCTTTTTTCATTCACAGACTTTGAGCTCACTTCTGATCTAACTTCCTTCCACATATAGTCTGGAGTTTCAAATTCATTTCTGTGTAGCCCCTCTCTTGCTAGCTGTCCATCCCTCAACCAATAAAGGTCAGTCCCAGGCAATCAAGTTACTTGTGATGGGTGGCCCAAGATCCCTTTAAAGTTTCCTGAGTTTCCAGTTTCTCACTTTAATATACAATTTTAATATAATAGTATCTCATTTTAATAGACTGAAAGGCCCCACTCTAGCCTTTTGGCCCAAATATCCGTTGGACTCTTGTTTGTCCCCATAATCCTGTCTCTGGTCAGCTTCCTCTCCATCATCCACCTCAAGAATTACAAATTTTCAACACCCTTGTCACATGTTCCTCCTGACTCCTATCCCTATGCTCCAGTGTGGAGGTAATTACTTTCATCTGAGGCTTTCCCTCTCCCCATACATATTTGAGAGCCATACGTTTCACTCTCCCTCACTCCATCATTTTTCAGAAACTTATTCCATCTGTTAGCATCTTTCTCTCCCCCAACAACGACTCCCTTCTCTGTTCTTCCTGCCCCCAAGTCTTCAAGCACACTCTGTTTTCTCCCACATTAAAGGGAAGTTTATACGACTCACTGTAGTGCCCTGACGGAATCTTTTAGCTTGTACTCTAGTTGTCGCATCTTCTACCAGAAAGAAGGCTTCTCATCGAACAAGAGTCATTAATCAGACTAAAGAAGGAAAAGGAAATAGGAGCCTGTTGAGTGGTAAATGGAAAGTGGAGGCCTACCTGTCACTGTAGGTAAGGGGATAGCTGAGGTAAAGTTGAAAGGGTAAACTGTGAATACCAGCCACAGGAGCAAATCCCAGACTGTGAGGATGAAGTTTCTGNATATATCATGCTCCGGGGAATGACAAATCAATAGGTCTAAGGGCTGACCTTTCATTATGTACTGTTTCCTTATGCCTTACCAGGGGTTTGGAGTTGCCTAGAATCATTGTGCCCGCTGCCTCTACCCTACCCATCCTATAGGAAAAACTAGGCTATCTGGCGCTACCTGTGTTATCTCCTCTGTCCTCGACCCCTTTAAAACTCTGAGTTCTAAGTTGCAAACCTTGTTCCAGGTTGTTCCTCATTAGGAGTCAATGGAAACCTCCACAAAGGCAGCTCTACCTGAGAAGAGTGCTTGGCAGTGACTTCACACAAATAGCAAAAGAAATAGTGCAGTGCAACAACTCTTCTCCAATCCACCTTAAGAGGTTATTGGTTTATGAAGTAAGTCTTAGCACTTCCTCCACTGAAGTGAAGAATTGTTATGACCTCCCACATTTTTCTCCCCTCTCTTCCTCCATTACTAAGGGCAATAAGGAGTTCACTCCTATCTTCACTCAGACATCAGAATGCCAGGTTTGCTTCCTTCATTCATGTAGGCCTCTAGGTCCAATATCCACTAAAATGTCAAATTTTTGTTACTTCATAATGAGATTTCATAGCCTCCTTATTTCTCCTTATATCCATAGAAAAACATGGATGTCACTCCACTCACTCACTGAGGCTTCATTCACTCATTCACAACAAGGCTCCTCTCAGATGAAGGCTGTTACAGATGGCCTGAAGAAGGGAAAAGAAAAAACAACTGCTGAAACCCATCAGGGTAGGACAGGAAATAAAAGGTGGTTAGTGAGAGCAAGGAATACACTAGAAAAGCTCTGAAGAAGCGAGACCCAGGATAAGGCACCAGATGGTATGACTAAGGGTGTCCTGAGGAATCACTGGGAATATATTTGAAAGGCACAAGACTTACCACTTATCCTTATGCCCTATCCTGCCCATCCCCAAGAGAGATAAAAGGTAACCGGGACTCCTAATATCGTTTATGATTAACCCGTATCTGTCCTTATGTAACATAGGCCCTAAGACAAGTCCTGATCTCTGATGACAAACTCAGAAGGGGAGCTGGACTGGGGCAAGACCCGCTACTAGTTTTTCACGATCAGTTGAGACATCAGGAGTGAGTCCTAGGACTGGGGTCCATACGGATGCTGGCCTTGGTTACAGCTTCTCCAGTGGCTGCCATAATTATCAGGTGGGGGTGGGTATCAGGCTGATTAACATTAGCATTCCCCAACTGCAGGAGGCAGGTGTGACAAGTTCAACCCCAATGCTAGCATTCACGACTCTCTAGGTCTTAAGAGATGGGAAGAAGGAAGTGCTAATGAAAGAGAGAGTGACTCTTAAAGGCATATACATGGGCCAGAAAAGTGTCAATGGAAGGGGAAAGTATGGCTTTTGTTTGCTTTCATCAGTGGTATCTTAGTTAAGGGGCTGAAGGAAAAAGAAATAACATGAGTGCAGGGATAGGGGTTACTTTCAAGTCCATTGACTGCCTTCCTTCCATGAAGCTGGGGTCCTTTGCTGATGAAACCCAAACTCATCTCTGGTGACCTATACTACAGCAGTGGGGATCCAGCAATTTGTGACTTTTGGAAACCTAACAGAGCAAGCATTATACCTTATTTTAGGGATAAGGTATATCTATATATTTTTTTTGCTGTGNGGGAAATGATAGTTCATATATGCACATACAGTACAATTTATGAATGCAGGAAGCAGCAGAGAGGGCTGAGCATGACATTAAAAACAGCAACCTGTGGTCTGGAGAGTCTCAAGAGAGTGATCCCTCTGTTGAGTCAAGTTTTGTGAAGCCCATATGAAGACAGGCTGTAGTCATTCTGTGCTTCTTTTTCTTCTCTCTCACATGAAGTCTTCTACCAGATCCTCCTGAGGAATAAATATAAAGCGGCCTCCAAAGGAGGGGATGCATCATCTGAGGGTCTGGGCACTCTATCTCAGGGGCTCCTACCCCTTCATTGAAATATTGACTCATTCAAAGACTATAACAGAGGAAAAACGATGACATGCAATGTCACAGGATTCACAGAAACTTTCTCCTAAACTTTACATACCAAGTCCTAAGGGACATCTCTCTGAATCAATTTCCAGCTCTCCTTCCCAACAGCACAGGGATGTACAATATGGCCACTAAACTAGATGTATCCTGATCTTAGAGTAGTTGTCACCAAGTGTTGTTGTTACTCACCCATTGATGGGAGCTTTCTTTGGTCTATCCTTTATCTTAAAAGCTCAATTAGGTAACAAGACCCTCTGGTTCTAGCTAACCAATCTGTATTTTTAACGTACTGTGCCTGTTGTTTTTTAAAGGACAGTTCTAGCATGTTTCTCAAGTTAGAGGCTCAGAAGCCAAAGTTCATTATGGAACAGCCAACACAAGCTTGTACCATGTGGATAAAGTTAGGTCAAGGTCAAGGAAAAATCTGGGTCTGAACGAAATCTTTTGATGCCACTTTAAGCTGACCAGTCTATTGAGACGACCACAGTATTCCATCAGTTCCAAGGGCCAGCAGCTCCCCTAGCTGTCCTTGCTTGGGAATGCTGCTCATTCTCTCACACCTGATATGTGACAGACCCAGAAGGGGTAAATGGTTAGCAAACGGCAAGGTGCTGGGTAGATAGAGGATAGAGGATAGAGGATAGAGGACAGGATCATTTTAGCTCAGCATTCTGCAAGCCAATGCCTCAGTGCAATGTGCAGATCCTGGTTTTGGTAACTTCTAATGATCCCTACCACTCTTCCGTGGCTCATACAACTATCCCACTACATCCTTCTTTTCTTGCACCTACACAGTTGCCATGTACCAATCTCTAAATCATTCCTCAGGCATCGAAGCCTGTTATATCTGGCCCCCAGCATTCATTCCCAGCTTGGCTTTTGCTATAGTTCTTGGTCACTTCAGTATTTATGTAACTGGCCATCTGACATCCTTGCTTCACAAGATCTTGACCCCTCCGGCTTTGCAATCTTAAAATCTCAAAATCCACTGATTACAGGTTCTATCATTCCAATTTTCCAACTACCCAACACCCATCTTGATCACACTAGGGCCTTTTTTCATTCACAGACTTTGAGCTCACTTCTGATCTAACTTCCTTCCACATATAGTCTGGAGTTTCAAATTCATTTCTGTGTAGCCCCTCTCTTGCTAGCTGTCCATCCCTCAACCAATAAAGGTCAGTCCCAGGCAATCAAGTTACTTGTGATGGGTGGCCCAAGATCCCTTTAAAGTTTCCTGAGTTTCCAGTTTCTCACTTTAATATACAATTTTAATATAATAGTATCTCATTTTAATAGACTGAAAGGCCCCACTCTAGCCTTTTGGCCCAAATATCCGTTGGACTCTTGTTTGTCCCCATAATCCTGTCTCTGGTCAGCTTCCTCTCCATCATCCACCTCAAGAATTACAAATTTTCAACACCCTTGTCACATGTTCCTCCTGACTCCTATCCCTATGCTCCAGTGTGGAGGTAATTACTTTCATCTGAGGCTTTCCCTCTCCCCATACATATTTGAGAGCCATACGTTTCACTCTCCCTCACTCCATCATTTTTCAGAAACTTATTCCATCTGTTAGCATCTTTCTCTCCCCCAACAACGACTCCCTTCTCTGTTCTTCCTGCCCCCAAGTCTTCAAGCACACTCTGTTTTCTCCCACATTAAAGGGAAGTTTATACGACTCACTGTAGTGCCCTGACGGAATCTTTTAGCTTGTACTCTAGTTGTCGCATCTTCTACCAGAAAGAAGGCTTCTCATCGAACAAGAGTCATTAATCAGACTAAAGAAGGAAAAGGAAATAGGAGCCTGTTGAGTGGTAAATGGAAAGTGGAGGCCTACCTGTCACTGTAGGTAAGGGGATAGCTGAGGTAAAGTTGAAAGGGTAAACTGTGAATACCAGCCACAGGAGCAAATCCCAGACTGTGAGGATGAAGTTTCTGATCAATGATCACTTTGGTCCTACCCAAGGAGCAACCAGCAGCAACTGTTGTAGTAGTAGCAGCAGCAGCAGCAGCAACAGCAGCCATGCAACATCTGCAAGTAGCCAAGACTAAAATGCAGGCATAGAAACAGAGTATTTCATGGAAAACATAATATTAAATATAACATATATGCGGCACTTAGGCTGCTATTCACCCTTCTCCCACCCTCAGCAAACATCACTAATTAATTGTAACTCTCTTTCGCACTGAACTGAGACCTGGCTTCAGCATCCTTTTTGTGAAACATAATCGAGGCAGGTACTATCGACTGATTGAGATGGTACTTGAGATGAAGTATATCTGCTATCCTTGCACTACACAGAAAAAGTCCTCAGCAAAAGAGTGAGAAGATAGGAGTAAGCTCCAGGAGAAAGTATACTGAAGACAGCTTGGACGTTGTAGGCAACTGGCAGGGAAAAGCTGAGCCCATGGAGATCACAGAGCAGGCGCCCAATTAATGTCTGTTGATGATTCATTTTTTCATTCAACAAACATTTAATGAGGCCTACAATGTGCACGGGATTAGGCACCGAATACAAAGATGAACAAGGCACTGTCCTTGCCTGTAAGGAATTTAGAGTCTGGTAGACGAGAGCCATAGACACGGACAATGATAATACAACCTGATAAGTGCGAGGACACTTAGCAGGTTGTATTATATCCATCCGAGTAGGATTTCTTCAGAAGAGCACAACTCCAGGTTGAGGTTGGATCCATGCAGTCCTCCCAGCCACCAGGGCCTGCTGTTGTTTCTGTCACGTGGTGGGTATCCCAAGAACTAACAATGACAGCTATGACTTAGAGAGTGCTTATGACATACACTTCACAAATATCCTCAGAAAAACCCTGCAAATTAATTATTATATTCAATGAAGAAACTGAGGTTCAGTGAGGTTAAGTAACATGCCTTAGATCACACAGCTAGTAAGCAGTTGAGTCAGGTTTCAAGTCCAGTTTTGACCAACTCCAAAGCATTTTTCTACATTTTTAGCACAACCTTTATTCAGGTGTAACACAACTTTTCAACAGGTTTCTATTTGGAAATAAGAGCAAAGGCAATAGATTAGTGATCAGGGCATGGACAAAATTCATCTGGTTTCCCAACCTATTTGGCAGAGAAGAAAAAGAAGGCAGAGTTGACTTCATACTAGCATACCATTGAAAACCTTCAGGTCAGTTAGTTTCCCTTTCTTTCTCACACCCCAAGAGCCTCATTGACCATGTAAAACATAAGCACCTCTGGTTAACTATCTTCTTTTAATCCCAGACATGGTCAACATCATTATCAGCGGCAATGACAGTTGATAATAGCATTTAGCACATTCCAGACTTGTTCTAAGCAATGCACATAAATAATCCCATTAAATCCTTACACCCACCCCCTTCCCCACCCAAATCATCACAGAAGAAATTGTTACCCCTATTTTAAATAAGAGAGGCAAGTCCCAGAGAGACGACAAAACATGCTCAACACCACACTGGTGAGCATTCAGGAGCAGATTTGAGCCTAGGCTATTTAGTCCCAAGGCCCAGACTCTTACCGTACTGCTTTGCTGTTTTACTCAGAGCTTCCTCTCCCAATCCTTCTTCCCCTTACTGCCCTCTAGGATGGCTACTTACATAAGGTCCACTGAAAATACATAAGGTCTAAAATATAATCTCCCATTAATCATTCTAGTCACAGAAATCCATTCTCTGAATCCGTAAGTTCACTACACTGAGCCTTAAATGGAGAATTGTCCAAAGAACATTTTTATATTGCTTTAAGAGGAAATGAAAACTGAATATGTTTAGATTTCTTATTACTGAATGTATTTTGCTTAGAGATATAACCACAAACGTTGTAAAATCCCTACGCTGAGTCCATGGAGAACACAGAGCAGGAGCCCAATTAATGTCTGTTGATGATTCTTTTCATTCAACAAATAAAACAATTGAGATAGTCACAACAAGGGCCATTTCATCCCTGAATGGGGTTTAGAGGGTAAAGCTTCCTCTCTGAATTTGGGAGACAATGTGATAGTAAGGGAAACATGCTACTGATGATGAGAAGGGCAAGGAACTAAGTAATACTATTAGAGGTCTGCAGCTGTTCAGATGTCTTTCTGAGAATCACCATTTCATATACAGCTTCCATCCCAGAATGAAACTTATAAAATCTGTACAATCAAGCTCTGGTCCAAAAGAAACCAATAGCAATGCTCAAATAAAAAACACGAGAGGATGGGGTGCCTATGTGGCTCAGTCAGTTAAATGTCTGACTCCTGATTTCAGCTCGGGTCATGATCTCATGGTTTGTGAGATGAACTCCATGCTGGGGTCTATGCTGACAGTGTGGAGCCTGCTGAGAATTCTCTCACTCTCTGCCTCTCCCCACTCCCGCTTTCTCTCTCTCTCAAATAAACATTTAAAAAATAATAAAAATAAACATGAAAGAATCTCAACAAGGCCAGGGATGGAAGTAGATGGATGCACATTTGCCAAAGTCTGAGAGCCTTATTTTTCCCATGTTCTAGAATAGTCCATGTTCTTATAGCCTCTTATTTAAGAGATTATCCTCTCTTCTCCACTCCCAGTCCTTCTCTNNCTACTATGGTATATTTTTAACTAATCTCCCTGCCCAGACTTGAAAACCTTCTAGAACATCCTCTATAGTACTGCCAAAGTGACCTTCAAAAGCATCCCCTACTTAAACTCTGCAAATGAAATTCAAAGTTCATGGAATACTTATTAGGATCTATTCTCAGCCTACGTTTCTAACCTAGTTTCAGTAACTACTTGTAGTCCCCCATTTCATCATTCTATTTCCAGTGTCCATGCCTTTGCTTAAAAGGTCCTTCTCTGTTTTCTGCCTGGCCAACCTTTACTTCCTATAAGAATCCACTTAAGCATCAGTTCCTCCAACCTCAGACATCTTCACACTCAATCAAATGAGTTCTCTTCTGAACCCCATAGTATCTTGTACATACCTCCATTGTAGAGCATACCATACTGTTGTAATTATCTGTGTACATGTTGAACTCTCTCACTAGACTGAGAACTCCTGAGGGCAGGGATGGTATCTAATTTGTCTCCATATCTTCATCAGCCACCACAGTGCCTGGCAGCTCAAAAGGCAGCAGAGAGAAGAAACTGAAGATTTAGGAGAGAGAATAAAGCAATATTCTTGAGTTGGGGGACAATATAAATACACTAATTAAGTTGGAGCTGCGAAAAAATTATTTCAGCTCCATACTGCAGAGGTCTTGAAAGAAGAGACAAACTGACTTAGGAAGACTTCTCCATCCCTGTCACTGATGTATTTACCCAGAGGCTAAAAGGCCATTTGTTGGGTATATTTTATTTATTTGTTTATTTTTAAGAAAAGTTTATTTTTAATTTATTTTATTTGAGAGAGAGAGGGTGGGAGGGAGAGAATGCGAGCAGGGCAGAGGGAGTGGGAGAAAGAATCTTTTTAAAAACATTTACTTTTGAGAGAGAGANCCTTCATTCCTGAGGTGCTAAATCTGCAATCTATGCTATATTCAAGAGAGCCATCGCTCTGAGCCTATGTCACAGACCCATGAGTGAGTGACTAGTTGGATCTCAGAATCATGGGCAAGGGCTAAGACTTCATTCCCATCAATACTAGACTGACTGCAAAAGACCAACATAACCCATTCTGTCGTGCTCTGCTTCCCAGGTGTCCCTTGAACCTGGAGCAGGAAATACTTTAAATGCTTCCAGGGTTACCAAAAAGGACCTCATGACCCAAAATATCTTCCATAGCTTGCTCCTTAAAGCTTTAAAGTTTCTCCTTAAACCTTTATTGCCTTTGAACAATGCTTGTTAAAATGCCACTTAATCTAATGTGGTGAGTTGGCAATAATCAAGCGTACACTAAAGGATGGATAAAAGCAACATAACCCTTCTGTACCCCAGGAAATCATCTAGCCCAACCTTCCCCATCCCTCAACACAAACCAAAGAATACCTACAAAATACCCTGATTTTTACTTCTGGTACTCAGTTTCCTCAACTGTAAAATATGGCAATTGTATTGAACGGTCTCCTGGATCCCTCTTGCTCCAGAAACTCAAGGAGTTTCTAAACCTGGNCAGCTGATACTACGGAGCCTGCTTGGTATTTTCTCTCTCTCTCTCCCTGCCGCTCCCCTGCTCTTGCTCTCTCTTTCAAAATAAAATAAGTAAACTTCTTTAAAAAAAAAAAAAGAGGTTCTAAACCTATGTTTTTCCACTTATAAAACAGATATGTGAAGTCTGGTTTTCCAATTTTACCAAATTTTTTTAAGGGTCAAATAAAACCATGTTTGCAAAAGGTTTCTAAATGATAAAGCACTATACAAACTTAAGGAATTACTATTGTAAGTTAAGACACACTAGCGAAGAGAGGCAAAAGAAGTAAATTCTGCCATTAATTAGATTAGTTGCTTTAAATTTATTCTACCTCTCTGGGATGCTCAGAAAGTTGTAGTGATGATTAAATGGGAACATGTGAAGTAGACACACAATAATAATCAGTTGGATTTGTCCTTACTGAGATAGAATCTCAGAAAGAAATGTGACATTTAATCCACTGTCTTATTACATGCAGGGAAATTCTTAAATTCTATTCCAAGTGGTCATAGAAACCACTAGGTATCACTTCCAAGAATATTTTCATGTTTGGGCAGTTCTTAAATTTGTTTATTCATTGAAGGCATTAATTAGAACTGCCTTCAAAAGCTGCAAAAATCAACCATTCCTGACTCCAAAAAAGATCTGAAAACAGATAATCAAACTCCTTATTCTAGAGGAATTGTCTCCAACCATCTAAACAGCTCTAATTCCTATTATGCTTCTCATAGGATCTAAGTTCAATTCCTTCTCAGAATCCTAATGTTCTCTAGTTTCCCTTTAAGAGAGTTGCTCTTAAAATGAAAACAGAACCATCAAGTGGGAACAGGACTCTTACCGTTCTGATTCTACACTTCTGTAGTGAAAACACAACTAGTTAGCCTTATATTGGAGTGCATGGAGGTCTTTAATGGGTACATATCTTATAAACAATGAGCACTGAGTTCCCAGAAGCTTATAGGATGGAGGAAGCACTTCCAAATGGGAAAGGAGACCGTCAAAGGGATGCTGATGGCACTAAAAACAAAAGGCTTACTACATAGTTTTCCTAATATTAGAAACCACCTCTGTACAAAAAAGGATATGGAACATTATAAGTAATGCAGACTTCTAGGGCCATGTGGAAGAAATGGTGCCATTATGTAAAAAAAAAAAAAAAACATTTTGTATGACCTTTTATACTGAAGAATCTAATCTATGTAGATGACATCTTCTCTACTTTTCCCAACAGAATCTCAGTTCCTAGGACATCTGCCTATTTCTTTCAGAAACCAGGAAAAAATATTAAAGATAATAAGTGGAACAGACATACACAATACTTAAGATCTGAATAAAGGGAGAAACATACCACATTCATGTAGGAGAAGATTATAAAGATGATCACTCTCCAAAATTAATCTATATATTCAATGCCATTCCAACTACAATTCCAATGGTATTCATGGTGAGAACTCAACAAAGTGTTTCTATGGGTCTCCTGGAAGAATAAGCACATGAAAATAAAGATATTTTTTAAAAAGTAACAATGAAGCAATTT
>NW_027532019.1:57929-61117 GCF_008692635.1 Crocuta crocuta | reverse complement strand
AACCACACTTATCACAGTGCAATAAAACAATATATATATAGTATATGTAATTGTATATGTAATAAAAAACACAAGCTTATATTTTACATACTTAATATGTAATATATACATAATTATATAACACATATCATGTATGTATAAGGCAGTTCAAACCAGAAATTATCAACAGGAAGCATCACAGTAAATGATGGAATCAAAAAAGAAATGTAATTATGATCAAACATATTTAACAAACAACAAAACAAGAATACTACTTATGAGATTCAGCCAGTACTATACCCAACCTTAAGTTCTCTTATACGATAATGAAAAAGAATTAGTAAAGATAACAAACATAATGGGAGTCAAAGAAGAGGACAGAAAGAATATGTGAATAAATAATGGCCAAAACTTGCTACACCTGATGAAAATATTAATCTATACATCATGAAAGATCAATATATGCCAAAAGGATAAACTCAAAAGACATTCAAATCAAACCTAGACTCATAATAATCAAATCGTCAAAGTGACTTCAGAATTTTGAATGCAGCAAGAGAAAAACAACTCATTATATGTAATGGATCCTAAGTAAGTCATAGCTGACTTTTCATAAACCACAGAGACCAGAATATAGTGAGATGATATATTCAAACTCCTAAAGGAAAAAGAATGTTAACTGAGAATTGGGTATCCAGCAAAACTATCCTTGAGAAATGAAGGAGAAGTTATGACATTCCCAGATAAACGAAAATTAAAAGGATTCAGTGCTAACAGATGTGCCCTTCAGGTGGGGGAAGGGCAGAGAGAGGGAGAGAGAGAATCCCAAGCCAGCTCTGCGCGGTCCGTGCATATCCCTATGGGGCACGATCTCACCAACTGTGAGATCACGACCTGAGCTGAAATCAACAGTCAGACAATTAACTGACTGAGCCACCCACATGCTCCAGAAGCTTAACTTACTGAGCCACCCACATGCCCCTAGAATAGCTTTTTAAACAGAAATACAAGGTTTTTATACTGAAAATTACAATGTTGAAGAAAATTAAAGACTAAATGAATGGAAAGACATCTCATATTAACGGACTGAGAGAACAATTAATGTGGCAGTACTCCACAAAGCAATCTACAGGTTAATAGTGATCTTCATCAAAATTCCAGGTCTTAATTTATAGCAATTGACAAAATGATCCTAAAATTCATATGGAAACTCAGAGTCCCAACAATCATGAACCAAGTTGAAGGATTCATACTTCCAAATTTCAAAATTTACTGTAAAACTAAAATAATAAAGACAGTATTGCCTGAATATAAGGATACACAGATAAATGAAAAAGAATTTATAGGCCCCAAATACACCTTTGATTTAGAATCAACGGATTTTCAATACAGGTGTCAAGATAATTCAGTAGGATAGTCTTTTCAATAAATGGTGGTAGGAAAACTGTATATCTACATGCAAAAGGATAGGGTTGAACTTATGCCTCATACCACATATAAAAATAAATGCCAAATGGAGCAGACCTCAATGTAAAATAATGGTTCCTTTGTTATGGCACCAAAATCAAAAGTGACCAAAAAATAGAGAAATTAGATTTTATCAATGTTAAAAATTTACATACTGCAAACAAGAAAGTTAAAAGACAACCCAGAGAATGGAAAAAAAATCTGCAAATTACATACCCAATAGGGGTCTATTATCCAGTTATATAAAGAATTCTCACAATAAAATGACAAAAAGAAATATAACCCAATTCTAACGAACAAAGGATTTGAATAAACATTTCTCCAAAGAAATACAAATGGTGAATAAGCACATAACTGATCAAAACTACAATGAGACACTCCACATCCACTAGGATGCCTATTTTTAAAGAAGACCAAAAGTAACAAGTGAGGATAGGGAAGAGTTGAAATCTTTATACATTGCTGGTGATACTGTAAAATGGTGCATCCACTTTCATAAACTTTGTCAAAATTACTCACAACATTAAAAATAAAGTTGCCACATTACAAAGCAATTCCAATGTTAAGTGTAGGTATACCCAAGGAAATGAAAATATGTCCACGTAGAAACTTGTTATATGAATGTCTATAGCACCATTATTATAGCACCCTCCATCCTTCCCTCCCTCCCTTCCTTTCGAGTTTGTCAAATTGGTTTCCAAATAACAACTTGTTGCTCATCCCAACAAGTGCCTTCCTCCATGCCCATCACCCACCTTCCCCTCTCCACCCCCATCAGCCCTCAGTTTGTTCTCAGCATTCACGAGTCTCTCATGGTTTGCCTCCCTCCCTCTCTCTCCCCACTATTTTTCCCCTCCTCCCAGATACCAATTTTCAGTTGGAAATTTGGTATTGTAATCAGACGCTATGATAATACCAAAAACCTGAATAGCTATACTTCTACATATTTATGTCACATTACCTCATGTTACTAATGTCATATACATAATTATAGCTTCAGTCATCTTCTCTTCATTAGACGATGCGGCCAAGTGGCTTACAAATAACAGTACGGGTTTATGGAGTTCCTAGTGGTCCATTCTGCATTACCCATTTAGAGGTGTCATTACATGCCCACTTCTCAGGGTATTTCCCAATTGCATTTCATTAGGATCCCTCAATTCCATGCCAATACAATGAGGCTTTAAAGAATTCACTGCAAATTACTGTGCTTTAGTGTTGTTACCTGTGTGGCTCAGCACATTATAGTGCTTTATGTGTATAACTGTTGATTGTTTACTTTTGGTTCAGTGTTGCTATTTAAATTGGGTATATTCTAATAGTATTAACTATTTAACTGCCTTTTGCGCCTTCAGTTCAGTTGACTACGTGGAATTTTGTCTCTTGCCAAAATATTAAGTATTAGGATCTGCCAACCCTGGGGTGAGCGGTTCTCGAAGAACTGTTATTTGCCATATTATGAAGCCATAAGTTCATGAGTTATACTGCCATTGTTGACTTAATAAAAATATGTACCCAGAATTTTATCATGGTGAGCTATCATTAACAGTCCTCAAACTGAGGACTGATGGGTATGGGGGAGAGGGGAAGGGGGGGTGACAATAAACAATTTAAAAAAAAACACTGATCTCGTTTAAATTTTCTCTCCCCATTCATACTTTCATGATATGTATAACTTAGATGATATTAACAGCAATTATAATTATCTCATTAGAGAATGTGGGGAAGAGAATATCTGCAAG
>NW_027532019.1:54648-57753 GCF_008692635.1 Crocuta crocuta | reverse complement strand
CCCATGGTACATAATAATCACTAGTAATAGTAGTGCCTGGATGGCTCAGTTGGTTGAGCATCTGACTCTTGATTTCAGCTCAGGATCTCATGGTTCATGGATGGAGATGACAGCATGGAGCCTGTCTGGGATTCTCTCTCTGTCCCTCTCTGCCCCTCCCCTGCTTGTGTGCACTCTCTTTTCAAAATAAATAAACTTCAGAAAATAATCAATAGGAATATAGACATGAGATCTTCAGTTTGGACACAGTAAAGCTATGTAATTAGTGTGTTTTCTTTAAAGTTGTTTTTTTTTTTTTTTGAGAAAGAGAGAGACAGAGTGCAAGCAGATGAGGGGTAGAGAGAAAGAGAGACACAGACTCTGAAGCAGGCTCCAGGCTCTGAGCTGTCAGCACAGAGCTCGACACAGGGCTCGAACCCATGAACCATATGAACCATGGGATCATATCCTGAGCTGAAGGCAGACACTTAACCAACTGAGCCACCCAGGTGTTAATGGGGCTTCTTTAAAACCAATCAGCTGGACAATGTTTTATAGTTCATAACTTATTCTGTAGTTTAAGTGAATAAAAAAATTTCCCCTTTCACAGAAAGACAGTCCTCTTCCCAAGTGGGACAGTATGACTCCTCACCTGAGACTTAATTCCACAATCCTCAGTGGACAAGATGGTGAGTCAAATGGAGGCTGAAGACCTGAAGGTGGAGGGGCTTGAATTTCCAAAACTGAAGCTGGAAAGAAACACCNACAAATCTCTGTCCCAGGAGCCAGATAAAGGAACCAAAAGGCATATCTCTACTTGGGAAGCCAATGGAGTACTTTGGAACAAGTCTCATTTTAAAGGGCGTCTGCCCTGGAGTGTGGTTAAGTTGCAAAAACATGTGTATAAAATATTGGCAGGGTAGAGATATCACAAGAGCAAACACCAGAGAGGTGAAGGGTATCAGCAAAGCTCAAAGAGGACATTGTAGTGTCCTTAAGAATTTACGCTCTTGGGGCACCTGGGTGGCTCAGTCGATTAGGCGTCTGACTTCGGCTCAGGTCATGATCTCACGGTTCATGCGTTTGAGCCCGGCATCCGGTTCTGTGCTGACAGCTAGCTCGGAGCCTGGAGCCTGGAGCCTACTTTGGATTCTGTGTCTCCCTCTCTCTCTGACCCTCCCCTGCTTGCTTGCTCGCTCACTCTCTCCTCTTTCTCTCTCTCTCTCTAGCAGAAATAAATAAAAACATTTTAAAAAAGAATTTAAGCTCTTGGACCATAAGAAATGGGTTCAAAAAAGGAGTTTACAATTTACTGGCTGGACATTCTTGGCCAAATTCTGAACTTCTCTTGAGTTGAAAATTTGTCTCTGAAATTTAATAAAAACCATTCTAACATGAGAGTTGGTGAGATTATTACATCAAGTAGAAATGATCAAAACAATTCATGTTTGGCTATCTTTAAAACAAACCAACCCAAGGGTCGCCTGGGTGGCTCAGTCAGTTGAGCATCCAACTTTGGCTCAGGTCATTTTCTCACAGTACGTGGGTTCAAGCCCTGCGTCGGGCTCTGTGCTGACAGCTCAGAGCCTGGAGCCTGCTTCAGATTCTGTGTCTCCCTCTCTCTCTGATCCTCCCCTACTCACACTGCCTCTCTTTCTCTCTCTCAGAAATAAATAAAACATAAAAAAAAAATAACCAGATCCAACCAAGCTTGGGAGGAAATGGCCTTTATTAGAGGTCATTTCTGAGGTCTATTAGAGGTCATTTCTGAGGTCCATTGTGCCCATCATGTTTGAAAATCAGATGTGGGGACATGGATCACATCCAGGTGTTCTNACTAAGGCATCATTGATAAGAGAGAGAGCCTACAGAGCACAGACTATGGCGGGGGGCAAACTGCCTACTCTGTGACATTTGGGGACAATGTTACTGAGTGTAATTGACCTCAGTTACCTCATCTGAAAAAAATAAAGGATTAGAATGTACTTCCTGAGCATTAAAACTGAGTTAATGCACATGTAGAACAGTGCATGTTTACTGTGTGTGCTCAGTTAATGTAAACTATTGTTCCCGAAAGACTACTATAAAAAAAGAAAACTATATAAAATAAAATGCTGCCTGAAATAGAACAAATAGCTAAGAGATAATTAAGAGGTACTAAAATGAGAAAAATAGTTATATTTGGTAGAAAGTGCCACAAAAACTAATTAAAAGGGTAAAATAATCTTACGACCATTAAAAGTGTATCATTTTGAGCAAATCAGAGGACTCAAGATGCTGGCGAGGATGTGGAGAAATGGACACCCTCCTACACTGTTGCTGGGAATGTAAACTGGTGCAGCCTCTCTCGAAAACAGTGTGGAGGTTCCTCAAAAAATTAACAATAGAACTTCCTATGACCCAGCAATAGCACTGCTAAGAATTTACCCAAGGGATACAGGAGTGCTGATGCATAGGAGCACATGTACCCCAATGTTCAGAGCAGCACTCTCGACAATAGCCAAAACATGGAAAGAGCCTAAGTGTCCATCAACGGACGAATGGATCAAGATGTGGTTTATCTATACACTGGAATACTACATGGCAATGAGAAAGAATGCAATCTGGCCATGTGTAGCAACATGGATGGACCTTGAGGGTGTTATGCTGAGCGAAATAAGTCAGGCAGAGAAGGACAAATACCATATGTTTGCACGTATAGGAGGATTAGGAGGAACCTAACGGAGAACCGTGGGGGAGAAGAAGGGAGGGGAAGAGTGGAGGAAGGGGAGAGAGGCAAACTATGAGACACTCTTGAATGCTGAGAACAAACTGAGGACTGATGGGTGTGGGGGGAAGGGGGGAGATGGGCATGGAGGAGGGCACTTGTGGGGATGAGCACTGGGTGTTATATGGAAACCAACTTGACAATAAACTATTTTAAAAAATGTATCATTTTGTGAAAGAGAAATAAAAATCCCAGAACAGAGGGCTGAGAGGAAAGCAAAGGATAGTGGATGATAGCAAGGCACAAGATGATTATACTTGTTAGAGGTGAAAATGAATTAAGTGTGAAGAGATGTAGGGGATATACAAACAATATCTGCTTCTAATTATTTTACAATTGACTTTGTTTTCATTAGCTAA
>NW_027532019.1:40420-54636 GCF_008692635.1 Crocuta crocuta | reverse complement strand
TTGTTCACATTAGAAAATCAAGAGATGCAAAATGGACAAAAATAATCAGTTTCTAACAAGATTATAGTAAAAGAAATCATCAAGGAGATATGCACAGAAAAATGTTTCCACAAGTATATTAATTACATTGTTATGTTCAATGTTATCTAAAAAACCTTGAAATAATCCTTATGTTTTAAAAAAGATGTATTATATAAAAAATTATGGCCCAAATAAAAAACTTACGTGTATTCCTAAAGATATTCCTAAAGATAGGAAAATGCTCTTGATAACTCAAGAGGCATCTAATCACTATGTCGTATACCTGAAACTTATTTAACATTTTATGTTGACTATACTCGAGTATCTAAAAACATTATTAATACACATATGCTATTTATGTATATTAGCGTACATTAATATACATATATATTAGAAAGAAATGAACCAACAATTTGTTTCTGTGTATTCTTTATTTTTATTTTTTAAAGATTTTTTTTTAAATGCTTGTTTATTTTGAGGGAGAGAGAGAGCATGCACGTGTGGGTACATGAGCGGGGAAGAGGAAGAGAGAGAGAGAGAGACAGAGAGAGAGAGAATATCCCAAGCAGGTTCCAATGCAGGGCTCAATCTCACTACTGTGANATATACAAACTGAATGGAAAAACACATATACATACAATGGAATACCATTCAGCCATATAAAACATGAAGCTCTGGCACATGCAACGACACCAATGATGAACCCTGTGGGAATGTTAAGTGACGCAAGCCCTACACAAAAGGACAAATATTGCACTGCTTCAATTCTGTGAGGTACCTTCAATTGGCAAATTTTCAGAGACTGAAAGTAGATTAGAGTTTACCAAGGGCTAGGGAGAGGGGGAATGTGACAAATGTGCCATAGTAATGTAAGATGTTAATATAAGGGAACCTGAGTGTGGAGTATATGAGAACTCTTTGTAACTTTTATGTAAGTCTAGAACTTTTCTAAAAATAGAAAGCTTATTTAATACTGAACAGACTGATGATATCCACTCAAGAAATATTTACTTGTATAAAGAGGTTATCACATATTTTGATATTTTGTGTGTGTTAAAAATTAGACTCACTACAAGTTCAATAAAGCAAACTGAATCAAGTTTACAATAATCTTGTGAGGCCCCTAGTGTGCAAGGAAAATTTTGGAAAACCTGTTTTGTGATATAGTCCTAAAATACAGGTTAAGCAGTCCACAGTCTTGTATATTTTGAAGAAAGTTACTTAAGCAACTATAAAATAGTTAAATAAAAGCACTTGAGGCTTATGTTAAAACATTTTTGGATAGGCAATTTGGGAGGAACTTTAATAAACAAAAACTTTGTATTTTTATCAACTTTTTCAGGGATACCACCATACTGTCATATGGAAATAAGGACACATGTATCAAGTTTTCACTGTCGCATTATTTATGAAGGGACAACCAAAAGCCTTATTAATAAGAAAGCTGTTCAATAAGTAAATTATGGTATACATGAATTTTCATTTCAAACTAAGAGCCAAATATTCTGATGCATAGCCCATAGTCTCATTACATGCCAAAACCAATGATTTTTAGAATGTAAAACTGAATGGCTTCTGTATGACAAAGCGTCCTGTTTAAGCCATGCAAAGACACACGACAAGGGAGAGGACTCTTTGTGAGTACAATAGTCATGAAACATCTAATAAAAATTACTTATCACTCAACCAAGAACACAAGCAAAGGGCAGCAATAGGCATGCAAGAAAGCATATGTTATGAAACATTATCTATACTGTTTCTGAAATAGCTCTATTATGTTACATGCCTTCTGATTAAAATCACCCTGCATATTAATTTTAACTTATGAATTTTTGTGTTATAAAGTCTCTCTCTCCCTCTCCCTCAACACATGCACCCATGTGACATCATTATAGCAGAAAAAAATATAATAGCAGCTGAGGAAAACAAACAAAACCCTGGACAGAATTGACACCAAATAGAAAAATGAAAAAACTCAAGACAGAGCCTATTCTAGTAAATTGTTGAAGTCAGGAAGTGAGGAGCCATAATGAATAGTCATTGATGTAAAAATTACTACGTAGAACCAAGAAATTTAGAGTATATGGAATGACATCACAAATGAATCTAAATGTGGACAGGCAGCAAATGGGGACACCAAATTGTAACATTTATTATACCTTTATAATCAAAATAATCCCATACTGTCACAGGAAAAGAAAGTTAATGACAGAAAGCCCAGAAGAAGACCCAAATTATGAGAATTCAATTCAGTATTTGACAGATGTAATTTTAAATGAGTAAGCAAAAGATAGATTTTCAATAAACAGTACTGGACAACTGGCTGACCCTTTAAAATAAAATGTGATCTTATATGACTGACATCAATAATTTTAATTAAATCAGGGGCACCTAGGTGGCTCAGTTGGTTAAGCGTCCAACTTAAGCTGGAGTCATGATCTTGCAGTTTGTGAGTTCAAGCCCTGTGTCAGACTCTGTGCTGACAGCTCAGAACCTGGAGCCTGCTTTGGAGTCTCACTCTGCCCCTCTCCCACTCATGCTCTGTCTCTCTCTCTCTCTCAAAAATAAATAAATGTGAAAAAAATAAAAAATAATTAAATCATAAAAATACTAAAAAGAAGTCCCACTTGTAGAGTTACTTATATGATAGTTTTTCCTCTGACCTACAATCTCCTGAATTGTATTCACAGATTTCCTAAAATTGAACCATCCTTGCATGGTTGGCATGAATACCACTTGTCTGAGTACTACTTATGAATCTGTTTCTAGATTCTTTTTACCAAATCTGTATTTGGGTTATTTGTTTATTTATCACTATCAGACACTGGTCTATAGATTTCTTTCATTTTTCAGTTTTTATCAGGCTACTATCTCTACAATAACAAGACTATTGACTTATATATGCAGAGACTATCTCTGAAAGGTTACATATGAAGTTAATAACAATACCTGTATCTAGAAAAAAGGAAGATTGAGGACTAGAAAACCAGGGATGGAAAGGAAACTTGTAACTAAATTACCTTTATTACAAATTGAATTTTATACTGTTTACCATTAGCATGTATTATTATTTTTGAAAAAACTTATAATCTATGAGTGTAAAACTGGAACATTTTCAAAGGGTAATCTAGAAACCTAATGAATCAATTAAAACTGTGTACTCTTTACTCATAAATTATGATACAGAATTACCAGTGCAAGTACCTAAAGACAACTTATAAGACACATAAAAGTATGAATAAACATAATACATTGTTTGTATTTAGAGAATGATATACGTAGTATCATATATGATATACATATATGACTCAATGTTTATTCAACATTTGATGAGCATCTACTATGTGCCAGGCAGTTTTAAAGAGTTGTTTATTCATATATATGTGTGATATATATATGATTCAATGTTTATTGAACATTTAATGAGCATCTACTATGTGCCAGGCAGTTTTAAAGAGTTGAAATCACAACATTCTAAAAGGACAAAAATCCTCTGTCTACAAATGCACAAATCCTTGTATCTATCAGCAAGAGGCTTATATATCAGGAACAGCAATCAAAT
Organism: Crocuta crocuta; assembly: GCF_008692635.1. NCBI lineage: Eukaryota > Metazoa > Chordata > Mammalia > Carnivora > Hyaenidae > Crocuta > Crocuta crocuta. The sequence continues at coordinate 51,053 of NW_027532019.1, read as the reverse complement.
TGCTACTAGGCTGCCAAACCAATCGGGTTATAGGAAAATATACCAAAGCAAGATGGCAGGCCACCTTATATAATTCCAACCTAACCTGAGTCTCAAGTGTTAATGCATAGTGAACTCGTACACATTCTAAAATAAACCTTTGACCTCCATGACTCTGGGAGAAATTCACTGGTTTTAAAGAGGTTCATCCAACTTGTTGAAAGTGGGTAAGTCTACGGCCTACATTACAGCAATGTAATATCAGATCCAGGGTGCAATGTTTATATAATATGATATACCAATTATTTGATTCCAGGTACTGACAGACATATTGTATAGTCTCTTAACTAGAAAATAATCAATCCCAAATTAACTAGGAAATAATCAATCCCAAAGTTCAAATTACCAATTAGGGATCAGTCACTAAAATTATAAGATAATACTGATCCCTTGGGATCACTATACAGTAAAACCTTGGTTTATGAGCATAATTTGTTCTGGAAACATGCTTGTAATCCAAAGCATTTATATATCAAAGTGAATTTCAAGAGTCATTGTTTCAGTTGTGATCATGTACTACTCATATTGCAAGACATTGCTCGTTTATCAAGTTAAAACTTACTGGGAAATGTTTGCTCGTCTTGTGAAACACTTGCATAACAAGTTACCTGCAATCCAAGGTTTCACTGTATTTGGCCTAATGTCAGAGGGACCATACTGGGTAAAAGACATGCCCTCACAGAACCTAAATCAGACACTTAACATTACTTCAACAGATTTTTAAGTTCCTACAAAATGAAAATAAACTGGAAATTACTTCAGGCTACCAAAGCACTCCAATAGAAAGGAATGGATGATAACCAACAATGAAATAAAAATGGACAAAATTTTATCTGAGGACATCATGAAAAAGGCTGCATTATGACTGATGTAATTCCTTAACCCAAATTATAGTTATTTTATTTTCAAGTTTAGTTTTGAGAGTGCGTGCATGTGCATGTGTGAAGGAGGGGCACAGGCAGAGAGAGAGGAGACAGAGAATACTAAGCAGGCTCCCTGCTGTCAGCACAGAGCCAGATGCGGGGCTCAAACTCAGGAACTACAAGAGCTCATGACGTGAGCCGAAGTTAAGAGTTAGATGCTTAAGCAACTGAGCCACCCAGGCATCCCCAAATTACAGTAATTTTAGCAGAACACCCAATGTACAAAATTAGATCCCTTGGGACCTCTAATAGTTGAAACTTAAAGCCCTAAAATATTATTTAGTGGTTATATATATATAGACACACAAAGTCCATTCTGACAATACCAAAAGTCCTTCAGAGAACAAGATCTACCAATGTTAGTCTGGTTAGTTGTTCCCAAAGTAGGACTTTGCCTTAGGATATCACTTTAGTAAAAATTTCCCTGAGGTCCAATGTTACAAAGTTGTCCTCTCCCTTCCTGTCTTGGTTTCATATCTTCTATACTGTTAACTAACCTTCCTGCATACCCTATATTTAACTCTATTATACTTCCCCTAGCTTACTGAGCTCGCTGAGAAAACCTAGAAATTACTATATGCACAACTCTATGTCCAGCATCCATGGCATAGGAGGCATTTAGTTTATACAAGTTAAACAAAAAGTTAATCAACACAGTATATTTTCATTATGAAAAAAAATCAAGGATACCAAAACATTCCCCCTAAAATAACAATTACTAATCTACACCTGTCTCAAAAGATAACCAATGTGAACATTTTGGTGTATAGATTTCAACATTTTTAACTTTACCAGGAAAATGTATCAAAGACTTTACAGCAATTCCTTTAATTTCTCATAATGGGTAAAAATAGTTATTACCTAAATTGAATTATGCCCCGGTAGCACAGTTCATCTGTTTTTAAATCTTAGTCAAATGGAAAGGCTTATTTTAAACTAACTTACAGTTTTCTTCTTTTTTCTTTTTTTANCTAGAGTCCTCTGATTTGCTCATGAGGAGGGATGCTGAGCATCGTTTCATGTGTCTGTTGGCCATCTGGATGTCCTCTTTGGAGAAGTATGGTGGCCTGCATAGGGATTCCTCCACACCCTCCTGCACCTTCTTCCCTTTTGATAACTTTAGACAGGCTGTATATTGGGGCACCTTAGTGGCTCAGTCAGTTAAGCATCTGACTCTTGGTTTCAGCTTGGGTCATGATCCAATGGTTCATAAATTCGAGCCCCGCATGGGGCTCTGCACTGACAGTGCAGAGCCCGCTTGGGATTCTCTCTCTCTCTCTCTGCCCCTCCCCTGCTTGCACTCTCTCAAAATAAATAAATCAACTTAAAAACTTAAAAAAAAAAGGCTATATATCCTTACTATGTTGCTATAATCAATCTCACCTGTGAGTACAACTATATGCTGAGACCTGTGATCTAGTGACCCCCAACATCTCACCTATTTCCTGATATTGAGATGTCAAATCATGTATTTTCCTCCATGTTCCAAAACTGCATTTCCAACCACAATTATCTATAACACATATTTACATAAATAACAATTAGAGGTATAAGGGTGTTATTATTGTCAGATTTGTTAAAATCACTGGATTAGAGCTATCAATAAATGAGGTTACATATACAGAAAAACTCAAAGCTTAGTAACTACTTTTGACTTAGAAGAAAATGTNGTGTCTCCCTCTCTCTCTGACCCTCCCCTGCTCACGCTGTCTCTCTCTTTCTCTCTGTCTCTCTCTCAGAAAGAAATAAAACATTAAAAAAAAAGATTTCTTCTTGAAAAAAAGACATTCTTCTTCTTTAGTGATGCAGTTCTTTTTGGATATTAAGGTGTTGGTCTAAGTTAAAATATATCCTACTTTTAATTAGTGACATTGCTATCAAGTTCCAGATAACAACAGTCACTCACATTTTAAATTTAAAAGTTCAAGCAATTCTACTTGGATGACTTCAAAGAATGTAAAAATCCTTTGGCGGCCCATTGTCGCTAACTTCCAGCAGCCATTCCTCAGGGATATACATGCTATCTCTAAAGTGACTAAAGTAATTCTCTAGGTTCAATTAGAAAAAGGGAATTTCTCCTAACAAACTATAACCATTGATTTTTATTATCACATTATCTTAACACTTCCAAATGCATACTTACTCTCATGCCTGATGCCAGAAACATGTCCACATTACTAATCTTTCGTTAGTTTCTTTTCTTTTTAAAAGTTTTTTTTAATTTAAATTCTTTAATGTTTATTTTTGAGAGAAAGAGAGAGAATGAGAGAGAGTGAGCAAGCAAGCAGGGAAAGGGCAGAGAGAGGGAGACACAGAATTGCAAGCAGGCTCCCAGCTCTGAGCTGACGTAGGGCTTGAACTCACCAACCGCAAGATCATGACCTGAGCCAAAGTCGGCCACTTAACCGACTAAGCCACCCAGGTGCCTCTTTTTTAAATTTTTATTTTATTTTTGAGAGAGAGACAGAGACAGACAGATAGAGTGTAAGCAGGGGAGGGGCAGAGAGAGAGGGAGACACAGAATCCGAAGCAGGCTCCAGGCTGTGAGCTGTCAGGACAGAGCCCAACACAGAGGTTGAACTCACAAACCGTGAGATCATGACCTGAGCTGAAGTTGGGCTTAACCAACTGAGCCACCCAGGTGCCCCTGGTTAGATTCTTTTCTATGAGATTAAATGATACTTCAGGACCTGAGAGAATTCACTGCAGCTTCTGAGAGTAAAAATTACGGGTTGGTAAGGAAATGATTAGTCAAGTGCAAAAATAAATTGCAAGGGCATTCACCATAGCTGATATATAATAAGGAATAAATAATTTCAACATGCCAATTTCTTAATTTACAAGAATGTGAATATAGTCATCAATGCAACAAGGATACTTGTTTTCATATGAAGAGCATATTCTTTCCCTGTAGCCAAATGATATCATAAAATTGTTTAATCAGCACAGAATTTGAAGAGGTGGCATAATTAGACTAAATAAATGTCAATAACATTAGACGAAGACAGCCTGAAATTCAAGAAGTCTATAAACCAAAAGTTTAATAGTGGTTTTAGTTGAATGATGGATTATAGCTTATCTTGACTGTATTCTTTATAACATATGTTACCGAATTGTTATAATAAGCAGCTCTTTATAACCAGGAAAAACAGCACTTCCATTTTTGAAATAAGCTATGGAAAATAACTACGTATTAAAATTAATAGAGATNCTCAGCACACCCGGCAGGCAAGTCCCCGCCCATGCTTGCCAGCCCGACCCAGAGAAGGAAGCAGCAATTCTGACTCCACCCCCAGAGCGAGGCAGGAGGCCTGGAATTGCCCCGAGGGGATTGCCTGGAACGCTGTGTCTAAGGCAATTTCAGCGGGGCGCACAGATTGGGATTTGGAGATTGGGGCTGGCCTGAGTTGAAGAGTGCAACCAACATTGGCTGCANAAACCTAACCAAGGATACAAGAGATCTGTATGATGAAAACTATAGAAAACTTATGAAGGAAATTGAAGAAGACACAAAGAAATGGAAAAACATTCCATGCTCATGGATAGGAAGAATAAATATAGTTAAGATGTCATTACTACCCAAAGCACTCTACACATTCAATGCAATCCCAATCAAAATTGCACCAGCATACTTCTCAAAATTAGAACAAACAATATCTTGCTCTGGAGTATTTTTAAAGTCCCCCAGTTAATTCTAAAGTACAACCCTGACAGAGAATCACTAAGCTAGGAGAAACAGCAAATGCAGAGTGGCTGAGTGATGTCAATGGTGTAGCACAAGAATAATGACCCAAAGGTACTGCTGTCAAGGTACCCAGGGCTGCCTGAATCTAGTTCCCATACCTCAGCATTGTTTATTTTCTGTCCCACTAACTCCCCATCTTCCACACTGTTCTACATGTTTACATATAATAAATCCCTATTAATGAGGTAAGCTGAATGATTCATTTCTTGACACCAAAAGAACCAAATTAATATAGAAGTCAGTATCAAGTATATAGTTGCATGAAACAGGCCCTCAGCAGAAAAGGAAACATTTGAAATTGTTAGGGTATGATTGCAGAGTGGAAATCACACACAATCCCTGCCACGTGCCACATACCAGGATGAAACGTTTTTTAGAAGTCCAGGTTATACTGTGTCAAAGCCACTAATTATACAATTGCCTTTGTGACTCATACGTGCACCCATTTAGGGTGAAGCTCTGAGGCAAAGTAGCATTTGACAGTTTCCCTTCTGACAGTGATGTACAAATTCTTATATAACCATGAGATGCTGACCCTGGAAAGCAGTTTTGTCTGTATTGTATCTAGGCTTGGTTCTCAGTTACCATTCCAACAGGCATGGAATAACATGGATAGGTCATAGATTCAGAAATTTGAGAATCACTGGACTAAACGTGTCAGTTCTGGTTCCTACCAAACATACATTCATGTCCTTCTAAAGACTTTTTATTGTCACAGCTGTAGCACAGCCTTACAATAAGATTTTGTTTCACAATGTCCGGTATTATATCCTCTTCATTGAGTACAGCTGATGGGACCAAGCCATACACCACCAGGAGCCTATGAACCTGTCTAAGCAAGAAAAAGCACTGCATAAAGATAAACCAAGCCAATTAGATGCTCAAACTCTTTGGAATCTGAGTAGAAACAATGAGGACAAGAAGTTAATAATGAAATCTAAAGCTGAAAGCCTCACCAAAGACAAGGTAATGGCAAAGCCAAGCAAAAGAAAGATGAGTGGGGGAAAATGCAGATAAGACAAGAGAATGCTGAATCAACTCAGTGACACAGAGGAGAAGGTCCACTAATTCCATGTGCTTAAGTCCCTCGAGCCACCATAGATGCTTTCCATGCCACACTGTTCTTGCAATTCTATGAAATCCCTATTTTCCTTACTATGTATCTTACTATGTGTATCTATATGATAAACACCTGTTTCTTGACCTAAGCCTGTGTCTTATTTCTTGAAACCAGAAATCCTGTGTAATTTCAAAAATAGTATACAGTTGCGATACACAAACAGGACTTCTGCAGGAATGTGAAATATTTAGACCTGCTTATTACCTGGTGGTAGGGTGAAGAGAAGATACACCCACCACAACCCAGGTTGGAATGTTAAGAGCCTGCAGGAACTGTGGCAAAGTTACTGGCCCCGGAGCACACATCCAGTGAATGTAAGTTGTGACACAATCACAACAGACAAAATTCAAGTGGCCAAGGAAGATCAGATAGGTGAGTGCTTTTGAAATTGAAGAGTAAATTTCTAAAGTGGCTCTATGATTATTACTTCAGATTACAGCATCTGGCTGTGACTTAGTTACTCTCCAACATTTACACTTGAGTAAGTACTGGAAAAGTATAGGCAGAACATCTTTAGAAATGAATATATGGGGGTGCCTGAATGGCTCAGTTGGTTAAGCATCGGACTTCGGTTCAGGTCATGATCTCATGTTTTGTGAGTTTGAGCCCCGTGTTGGGCTCTGTGCTGACAGCTTGGAGCCTGGAGCCTGCTTCAGATTCTGTGCCTCCCTCTCTCTCTGCCCCTCCCCCACTCACTCATGTGCACTCTCTCACTCAAAAATAAACATTAAAAAATTAGAAATGAAAAAAAAATCAAAAAAAAATAAAAAATTAGAAATGAATATATACAATGAGGGGCCTATGTGCTTAGAGGTCAAGATGTAGAAATGTAATACAAACAATTCTGAATTAAATGGTGGCCACACTCATAATCCCATCTAAGGTAAAGTTTCCGACCATAGTTCTGGAGAAAAGGCAGTCCGAGATAGCAATGAATTTTAGAATATGACCTATCCTGTCAGCCAAAGTAGAATGTACCAGGTGTAGGATACACTACCCAAATGCTGTGTTATTGCATGACTCAAAAAGTGACTACCCAAGCAGGCATGAGCTAAGCCACTGGAATTCTTGCACTGAAGAATGAAGTTTGTAAAATGCAAAATGAGTGAGTCCCATAGCAAAGCGAGCTAAACCTTAAAGGACAGAGTTGGGAAACATGAGATACAGCCAAAGACACTAGAACAATAAGTAAGATTTAATGATGAGTAACTGAAAATTTATGAGGAAGCAGAATACAAAACTAGGAAGTAAACTAAAGCTTAAGTAGATATGAGGAAGCAGAGATCAAAAAAAGGTAGAGACAAAGAAGAACTAAAACATGATGTATGAAATGGTGTCTATAATTAATACTGTACTGAATATTGAAAGTTTGCTAAGAAAGTAGATTTCAAGTGCTCTCATCAAACACAAACAATTATAACTAAGTCAGAAGATTAAGTTAGTGGGGGCATCTGACTACAGTAATCATTTCACTATGTATATCAAATCATTGTGTTGAATACATTTAATATGTACAGTTTTTATTTTTTAAAAAGATGTTAAAGGTGACATACTAGATGTAGGATACAAACCTCTGTTGCCAACATTCCCAAATCTGTCTTGGAACCACTTCTAATCCTTAAACCATTTTCCACAGAAGGGGGACTGAATTTTATTTTGTCAATTGTCTTTATTCAAATAGAGGTTTTTTAAAAAGTTTATTTGTTTATTTTTGAGAGAGGCAGAGACAGCATGAGTGGGGGAGGGGAAGAGAGAGACAGAGAGAGAGAATCTCAAGCAGACTCTGCACTGTTGGCACAGAGCCTAATGTGGGGCTCGAACACACGAAACTGAGATCATGACCAGAGTCAAAACTGACTCAGCCACCCAGGGGCCCATCCTTGTATTTACAAGGTTTTCTATATCTGAATTCTCAGGAGATCCCTGTCTGTCTTAGGAGGGTGGCTATGCAGAGCTGTGGGTGGTCCAAACTGCTTGGATGGCCCAAGAAAAGTCTGTTTCTTGAAAAGGAAGGAGCCTACAATAACAGAAACTGCTAACAGGATGACAACCACAACTGAAGCTCACCAAGAATGTGAGTTTCCTGGAAGTGGTTAGGGTGTTACATTAGGGAATAAGGAAGTGAGAATCTTCCCACATATTAGAATAATAGCCACTAGTAGTTCACGACAAAGCTGTTAATTAGGCATTTAAAGTCATCAAAGATGATGCTTGTGAGGATCTGTCAACTTCCACAATAGAGCAACCTCAAAGTTGATGACCAGGTAGTAAATAATTTATGCTTTGCAGGGCATATGGTTTCTGTCACAACTACTCTATTCTGCCACTGTAGCATAAAGCAGGCATAGATAAATACATACATGAATGCGGTGCTATGTTCCAATAAATTTGAATTTTGATTTTTGAATTATTTTCACATGTCATGAAGTATTATTCTCTTTTATTTTTCCCAGCCATTAAAAAATTTAATCATCTTCACTCACAGGCTGTAGAAAAAGAAGTAGTGGGTCACTATTTACAAACAGACCCTTGATATACAGACAAGGAGGGATGGTCACAAAACTCTTAAAATTTGAAGACATTATATTTAACATACCAAGGAAATTCTGATGACTGTGTAAACTTTGTCTAATGGGCTATTCTTGTTCTATATTTTTTAGAACATCTTAACTGTTTTTAAGTCTACAATTTAGTAGTGTTAAGTATATTCACATTGTTGAGCAACTAATCTCCAGAACTTTTTCATTTTGCAAAATTGAAACCCTATACCCATAAACAACTCCCCATTTGCCCCCTCCCCCAAGCCCCTGGCAACCACCGTACTTTCAAGAAACATTGTGTGGGTCTAGAGGGGGGATCCAGACCAGAGGATGTCAGTATGCTCATGTTCCATTCAGTGTCTTATAAAGTTGTTTAATCCACAGTTAAGAAATACAGTTATACTGGACCAAAGATAACACACATACAAACATATAGCTGGAACAAAAATTTCACAAAGTACTCACACTTTGTCAGATGGAAGCCAGTATTTTCTTATTTTATTTATGTTCTGTCCTAATCTATTCTATTCTAAGCTATACAATTCCATTCAAAACTGCGACCTAGTTTTAAGCAGTACCCAAGGGAAACTGCCAACTCCCAGGTTAAGTTGAATGGGTAGTGCTATACACCATTTTTCATACCACATGGGGAAAAGGGAACACTACAAATAAGCCAAAATTATAAGAAGCAAAGATAGGAGGTCATAAAAACACTTATAAACACACTGTGTTTTGGTCTGTGGAATTTTTTTTAAAAAGTAAGCTAACAGAGGACCCTGGGTGGCTCAGTAGGTTAAGCATCCAACTTTGGCTCAGGTCACGATCTCACAGCTTGTGAGTTCAAGCCATATCAGGCTCTGTGCTGACAGCTTGGAGCCTGCTTTGGATTCTGTTGTCTCCCTCTCTCTCTGCCCCTTCCCTGCTTCCACTCTGTCTCTCTGTCTCTCTCTCAAAAATAAACAAACATAAAAAAGTATGCTAACAGCTCAAAATCAGGCTCCTTGTAGAGCTGAACATCCTATCAATATTGGGCTGTTTTCCCACTGGGCAACAATCAAGAGCCAAAGAGTAATAGCCTTCTCCTTTGTATCAAAGGTGCATGTTCCAGGGAACCATAATCCCAAACACTTCTTACCAATTCTCGTGGAAGCATCAGCTGCTATTTACCATTCACTCCTGTTTATTTAAGAATAATCTCCTTTTCACTGTCTCTGTCAAAAGCAGATAAACAAGAGTAAAGCTCTCCACAAAACCCCTTAAGTAGCATTTGAAGAAAAAGGAAGAAAATAAATATCGGGACAGTGTTACACATTTACCCCATCTGGACCCTCCAGGCATTTGCAATTGCAACCCCTGAAATAAAAGATGGAGAGGCCAGTTGTTGATGAATGCATTAGAAGCTGGAAAGAATGAAGCAGAGTAAAAAAAGCAGAGAATGAGTGTTAGTTAGAATAATTCTAATTGCAGAACATGACAGGACGTTCCATAAACTGCTGCTGAGTAATTTCACTGAGATAAGTCGGGCTTAGTAATTTGTGTTCTCACTATGAGAACTAGGCTATTAAATGCAATCACAGTAGCAAAAGTAATTGAAACTCAAAGGATATACAGCAAGCCAATACAATGCAGAGGTGAGGCCATGAGGGCCATAAGCAAGCAAACCTATGATGAAGGTGAAGGCCAGAGGGGCGCCTGGGTGGCTTAGTCGGTTAAGCATCCGACTTTCGCTTAGGTCATGATCTCGCGGTTCGTGGGTTCGAGCCCCGCGTCGGGCTCTGTGCTAACTGCCGGCTCAGAGCCTGGAGCCTGTTTCAGTCTGTGACTCCCTCTCTCTCTGACCCTCCCCTGCTCACGCTGTCTCTGTCTCTCTCTCCTAGAAATAAATTAAAAAAAAAATTAAAAAAAACAAAGGTGAAGGCCAGAGTAAGCAGAACTAATGAAGAAGCTAAAAACATGAGGTGGGTTGAAAAAGATAAAGTGAATGGGCAAGTTGATATGTAACAGGAGAAATTATTCTAACAGTTTTTTGGTGGAGATTTTAGTTTTTTTTCTCTCTATGTATAGTGTCATGTCATCTACAAATTGTTGACAAGTTAACTTCTTTGCCAATTTGGATGCTTTTTATTTCTTTCTCTTGGATGATTGCTATGATGGCTAGGACTTCCAGCCAGCTAGTAAGAGTGGACCAACAAAACAACAGTAAACACTCTTAAAAATATAGAGAACTGGCAGTTGCCAAAGGGGAGGTAGGGGAAAGGGATACAGG
>NW_027532019.1:37761-40326 GCF_008692635.1 Crocuta crocuta | reverse complement strand
GTGAGGAAAAAAAAAAAGGGCATTTTCATATACTACTAGAGGGATTGTACATTTAATTCAGTATTAGGAAACAAACAATGGAAATGTGCAAAGATTTATCTACAGAGATGTTCACATCAGTATTATTTATACAATATTAAAAGAGCAGTAATTGAACAGAGCCACATATTAGATAGGAATTAAAATATTATATTAATGCAGTGACATATTATGTGCCACTTTAAAAGAGATGCTATTAAAGCACATTTTTAACAAATTTATGTTTATTTATTTTTGAGAGAGAGACAAACCACGAGCTAGGGAGGGGCAGAGAAAGAGGGAGACACAGAATGTAAAGCAGGCTCCAGGCTCTGAGCTGTCAGCACAGAGCCTGACACGAGACCCAAACTCACAAACCATGAGATCATGACCTGAGCTGAAGTTGGACAGTTAACCAACTCAGCCACCCAGGCGCCCCTCAACCATATTTAATAGCATGGAAGATGTTTGAAATCTGCTAAATTTAAAATATCAAGCAACAAGATTTCATTAATGACCCTAATTTCAACATCTGACAAAGACTGCCACCCCAACCAAAAACTCACTTTTGAACAGAAACAAAATAGTAAAAAATAAAACAGAAAATAACATCAAAAATAGCAAATTTAGGTAACCTAACTCAAAAATCATTTGAAGTAAAAAAATTTTCTTCTAGAAATGCAAAGTAGGTTCATTATTAAGAAAGGTATTAAATAGGACACATATAACAAAAGGTTAAAGAAAAATATTTATTTCCATGTCAAAATAATCACTTACTTGACTGAGATAGCTGTTCCTTTGTCCAGATCACATTTTTACACAGCAATGGAAGGATTAACTCCTCCTATTCTGAATGAGAAATTTAGGTTTTGACACAGCAAATTATCAAAACTACAGCCTCCTACCTTGACTAAGGATAGTGTTTCCATCTAAGGCAACCTCTGTATTAGAATGACACTAAGAACGACACTTTTCGGGATGAGCACTGAGTGCCATATGTAAGAGAAGAATTACTGGGTTCTATTCCTGAAACTATAATTACACTGTATGCTAATTAACTTGAATATAAGTAAGAAATAAATATGTAAATACAGAAATAAATAAAATTTAAAAAGAAAATAAAAGTATTGGCTCCCAGAAATGACATTTCTAAGAGCTTCCCTGATAGTAGTCAGGGTAAAGTCATCCTTTCCTCCCCTACTTACCTTAATCACTGAGAGGGTCCTTCTCTTCTGCTACATGTTCAGTCATGTGGGAGAGCTAGTAGACTCTCCATAACACTTTTCAAAAGACATCCTTCATAATTCAGCCTAGTGAGGGATTACAAAAAGAAAAAGATTGCTTTCATCACCTATGACCCTCCCATACTCAGCTTGGTCAGCCTCCACTGCACTAAAAGACAGGAGTAGGTATTAAAAGGAAGCATAGGAAGTGGGGAAAATACACAAGGTGTTGCTTGGTCTAACCTACCCATTTTTAACAAAATTTTCATACCATAATGGAAAAACTTCTGATATAACATGTATGATACTTTATGCTTTCCCTGGTTCTTTGTTCCTTTGTCTACTCTCACAAGAATGAAAGTTCCATGACAGCAGAACTTTGTTAATATCTAGAATAGTCTCTGGCAACTAGTAAGCATTTAGCAACTGTCTGTTTAAGGGGGGAAGTGCTGCATCACAACCATTTCTTCTCTACTACCAACGGGGGAGCCCCACCCAAACCACTGGCAGCTTACCAACGCTTCCTAGCTGCCTCACAAGGACATCCATGGCAATGGTGATTCATTCTGGCTTGCTGATGAACCCACTGGGCAGGAAGCCTCAATATAAGTGACAGGTGGGTCTTAGTGTTGCTCTTGACCAATGACAAGGCTCCTGGCTATCCAGGAATCTGCATTTTTAACAAGCATTCCAGGTGACTGTCTGCATAAAAATATTTTATACCATGAAAATCTCCTTCATTGGGAAAGAATAATCTCAGAGGCTATGATAAAAATCTTCCAATGTGAAGAACACCCAGGTAGCTCAGTCGGTTAAGCATCCAACTCAGTTTTGGCTCAGGTCACGATCCCACCGTTTTTTGAGTTTGAGCCCTGCATTGGGCTCTATGCTGGCAGAACAGAGCTTGCTTGGGATACTCTCTCTTTCCCTCTTTCTGCCTCTCCCCGACTTGTGCTGTCTCTGTCTCTCTCCAAATAAATAAACTTAAAAAAAAAAAAACTCTTTCAGTGTGAAATAAAGACTATGGCCTCCTTAGACTTAGATCAAACTTAGAGGAAGCACAGGGTAAAAGACACAGTACTGGCTTAAATTCAAATCCATTTCCTACACTAACTAGCTATAATCTTGGGCAAGATATGCAAAATGAGAGGATGAAAAAATTAAAGGTTGGGGGCACCTGGGTGGCTCAGTCAGTTAAGCACCTGACTCTTGATTTCAGCTCAGGTTATGATATCAGAGTTTGCAAGTTCAAGCCCTGCATCGGGCTGTGAGCCGGCTTGGGATACTCTCTCCCTCTCTTTCTGCCCCTCCCCAACTTGTGCTC
>NW_027532019.1:36323-37573 GCF_008692635.1 Crocuta crocuta | reverse complement strand
TCACACTCTCGATCTCTCTCAAAAAAATTTAAAAAAGAAACTTAAAAAAAAAATGAAAGGTTAGGATCATTACTTTCTAGTGTAGTCTGAATATTTTAAGATTCTTTTTATTCATACCATGATGGGGAAAATATCAACTAAATGCCAAATATCTTTCAAGACTTCCTTCCCTGTCCCTTCCCACTAACTGTGCTAGCCCACCAAAACCACTAACCACTTACCAAGACTTCACAATGATTTGATAACCATGTGCAGGATACCGACTTAAGCCTTTCCTAATTCTCTAGTAACCTCACTGGGCCAGGCCAGGCTCAGTATACCTCTTCACCAGTGGCATGGCTTCTGATCACATTTGGTGTCACCTGCAGGATAGAGGAAAGGAAGAAGAAACAAATGTAACACGGAATAGCCAAGTTTTGAGATCTAGCTTTAATTTACTTTTACCATGTCAGTCAAGTCATCCCGCCCATACCATGGATCTCAGATGTTGCTCTTGGTAATAAGCATTACTAATTAGTGTTAATTATATTCTCTATCTGGCAGACTGTTTCAATGTCTACAATTATTATTTATAAGAATTCTTCCATCCATTTAAAATGAGGTAACTTGCATACACAGGCACCAACTGGCTGTATCAAAGTGTTAGAACTCAGATATTAAGTATGATGCTTAATTTTCCTCGCTGCCTCCAAGTCTTTACCCTCTTTAGATCTCAATATCTTTACCTTTGAATGGGCATAAACTTGATTTTTTAGGGGCCCTTCTATGTCTGGAAGATAGGACCCTCCATTCTGTATTCCTAGCTAAAAGAACTCCCTAAAGGTAAACGAAACCTCCATCTAGCTAGTCATTGGATGGCATTTGGTTCATACTAATGATGAAAGGTAACAAAACCCTGGGCTCTGGGCTATCATTTACAATCCCAACTTCCACCAGGACTCACCTTACCTGTATGTAAAAAGGAACTGAACATATCTATTGCCTTAACAGCTGCCTGAGTTACCAAAATGATCAAAGGGAGATAGGTACGCCAGTGGCTACTCCCCTATCTCCAAAACTCAACCACTAGGAGGAAAGGGTCTCTGAGACCTAAGACCCACACAGGATAAGCCTAATATCCCCAAGAGTCCTTTCTTTTTAAGGAAGCAGCCTATTGCCTCTAACTTTCCCAGTCCCTAGCTGCTTAGCATGAAAAGCAATCCAGTCCAAACTTTTAATATCATTAGATGTTGGTACATGAGCTAATGCAA
>NW_027532019.1:33969-36178 GCF_008692635.1 Crocuta crocuta | reverse complement strand
CCTCAAATCCCAGCAAATCCCAAGAGGCAGTTTCTCAGGGCTCATTTTTAACTGTTTCATTACCCACCAGCAAAAATGTCTTATAATCTACTAATAATCATGAAAGCCAGGGAGAAAGTTCTCCCAGCATAAATGGTAAAGATTTCATGTCAGCAAGCATTGGGGGAGGGGAGCAGGAGTCTTGATGAGTTTGAGCCATCTCTTCATTAGATAAAGCAAAGCAGCTATTACTAGAGTAAGATCTGCACACCTACAAGCAGCTGCTGCTACCAGCAATTATTTAGCTTATTACATACAACTCAGACGGACAAGAATGGGAAAATTTCTACAGGGCAGAACTGGGAAATAAATGGTAAATATAAACCCTGATGCATGAAATGCCTTCCCTAAGGAGCCAAGAATAGAGTAGCTGGTAGTTAGGGACTTTCTCTGAAGACAGATTTTCTTTCCACCACTCCCTTCCCCCACTACATCTAGCTCTTTTCCAAACGAAACTGTTCCAGTTTCCGGCCCCCTTACCACCTAATTTATTCTGTTTCTATTTAGGTCAACAAATTTCAAAATGGAAATATTTTCAGTGTTCTTCTAACGTTTAAAGTCATAAATGCATACTGTGAGAAAAAAATTCCAGAAATATATTAAGGATAGGAAGTAAAAATGATAGAATCCCAGTGAGTTTAACACTCAAGTATGTTCTTCCAACTAATTTCATGTACACAAACATTAACTTTTATTTTACAAACATTAGGTGAAAACCATATTATTGCCCTCTAGCCTTATTTTCAATTAATATACTTGATACACCTTTCCAAGTAAAATATTCATCTATAAGACTATTTTTTTAACATTTTTATTTTTAATTCCATGTCATAATATTACATAAATACATCAAAATTTATTTACCCAAATTATTATTCATCAATAGGTAATCTTTTCCATTTTTTATTGTGGAATATTTCTTTAGAATATTTTGGGGTATAGCCCTAGAAATGAAATTGCATGGTCAAAATCAGACAATATTCATTCTCCCCACTAATATATACTGCCAAACTGCCCCTACAAAGAATTACACTGAAATTGGGTAATGCCACCAACCCTAGTGTAACATATTTTAATATTTGCCCATGTGATGGTTATTAAACACAATAACATAGTTTCTCATGAATACAAACATTTATTACTAAGAGAATTACAAAGATGAGTAAGATACAGTCTCTGCCCTTGAGCTTAAATGAAGGGAGACAGACACAAACAGGAAACGTTTACCATTATTATGTTCATGATGAAGATAAATTAAGATTTCAGTTCATGGTGCTTCCTAAATGGACTCTGAGGCTGTCGCTAATAGAAAAGGTCCATAAGAATATTATTTGACAGTACTCCAAATTAGAAATTCATCTGGTAAAATTCCAAGGAATTGTGCTAATGCTAAATCACCTCCGTGGCATTTTGATGTGACTTTGTTGTTTTTCCTTCATCAAGTCTAAAAGGTAAGAAACAAGCAGAAGCTGCTCATAAAACCACCTGCCCTCCCCGCCCCCCACAAGGCAGTGAAGTGAATGGAATGTAGAACAATATACAATTAGAAGATTCATTGACACTGGAACCTGGACTTCCATCTTTCTTTCTCCTACCATTTCCACTAAGCAGTGAGCTGCAACCATTTTCTTTCAGAAACCAAATAGCTTTTCTCACTGGAATCTCACTGCCAAGCAGATCTCCTTATATATACTTAGGCTGCAGTAGTATCCATGCCAACTTGGGAACTATAGATTAGAATCCAAAGAAACTATTTTGTTGGTACCATGCAGGTCAGATACAGATGAGATCAAAATGGATGATAACAAACGTTTTAAAAACCTACCCAACAAAGATGGATGAATATGCAATAAAGCAAATATGGCAAAATGTTAATTGTAACATCTAGTTGGTAGATAGATGGGTTTTCAAAGTTTAATTCTTTAGCTTTTCTATATGTATATTTAAATTTTCATAATAGAATGCTGGGAAAAAAATCCAGCAAGCAGCTTGAAAAATAACGCTATTAAGTAAGGCCTTTCCTTTCATTTCACTCCTAACATGAAACTATCCTATATTCTTTCCATTTTACTTTTTTAGATGGAGCTTTCTTGAATTGGACTTGGGAGCTCTCAACCTTTTAATGACCTGAAATGAATCACAATATACCTACAGGCAGGGAGCCAAGACA
>NW_027532019.1:27596-33927 GCF_008692635.1 Crocuta crocuta | reverse complement strand
ACCAAGACAACAGTGTGGGAGGGTAGGGAGGGTAAAGGGGAAGGCCCTAAGCTCTTGGAAGTCCTGGCTCCCTAACTGTATTAAGTTTCAGCAAGTGAATGTTTCAGAAACCCCATTTCTTTGTGCATTAGCATTCAGACCCTGTAAACATTTGCCTCAGCCTACCTTTCTGCCTTATCTCACATTAATGCGTTATTTTCCATATTCTCATTGCAAAGAGCTGTGTAGGAAGGAGGGAGTCAAGGCATAAGGCACCAAGGTATGATATGGCCACATTCTTCAGGTTAGTATATAACAAAAGGAATTTCTAGAGATGAAGCTCAAAACTTGATGTTGAAGTACATGGTATAACTGACTGACTGTAGGACTCTGGTGGAGGCCTTATAATCAATCTAGTTTGAAGTGTTCTAGCTGGCTCACCTGTAAAATAGGAAAAAGACTTGTTATAAGCAGTAACGAATGAGGTAAATAAATTAGTTTCTGAGATACCAGAAGTATCTTTGGTGAGTGGAGATGCCCCTACCACTGTTGAGTAATCATCCAAAGCAGAGTAGGCAATCTTTTTCTGTAAAGGATAAGCTTTATGGGCCACTGGGTCTCTGATGGAGCTACTCAATGCTGCCACTGCAGGCCAGAAAGGACACAGACCAAATGTCAACAAATAACATGTGTTCCAATAGAGCTTTATTTGCAAAACCAGGCAGTCCATGGGCTGCATTTCCCTACCCTTGATCTAGAATGTGGAGCCCTACTTAGGAACACTATTTGAAGGATGATCTGAGGAGGAGTGAAAAGGGGATGAGTCTACCAACAGGAACCACTTAGCAAACACTGGGCACTGAGGATGAGGCTCATGATCTGGCAGCTATCACCCAGGTCCCACCAAGGAAGAGGCTGTCATCAGCAGCAACAGTAGCAACATCTGTAAATACCAAAGACTGAAATCCAAACACAAAAAAATATCATTATCTCAGAAAAACTCTTATGATACATAGCTAGAAAGAAATACCAAGTTTCTGACCACATGCATTTTGAATAAACAGTTGATAGTCCAGAGCCTGTGGAGATCACCTTAGCAGGCACACGATAAATGTTTGTTGATGAGTCATGCATTTATTCATCCAATAAACATTTACTGAGGCCTACTAATGTGCCAGGCTGGGCTCTGGAGAAGAAGACACTGTTCCTGCCCTCAAGGAGCTCACAGTCTAACTGATAACATAGGAAAGGAGACAGGCATATACACAGACAATTACAATACAACCTGGTAAGTGCTGTAACACTTATCAGGTTGTATTATAATGGCCGATGTAAAATTTCTTTCCAGGGGGCGCTGTTCCAGGCTGCTGCTGGCTGCAACATCAAGAAAGGGGAAGAACAAATTGTAGAAATCAAAGGTTAAATGCTTTTAGGCTATTTCAAATATCCAGGCTCTCCCTAACATCTGATCAGATATAGGTTTGGGAACTAGATACTGGCATGATGTAAAATGGGATTCCCATACTTAAGGTAGGCACAGATGTCTAGAAAAGGACCTTCTCCATTACGTCCTCTACAATACAGGCTCTGTTGTCATTTTGTTTTGCTTATTATAAATCTGTCATTCTCCCCCACATACCTAAGCCTGGTGTAACATCTGCAACTAACAAAATGCTGAAAAATTGGAGCTTATGACTAACTGGATTAACCCAGTGTAACTGGATAGCAAAAAGCAATACGTAACAAATCAGTTGGCACCTCTAAATCCTATAATCCTCCCCCATTCACTGAAAATATAAGAATTAGAATGTTGTTAAACATATATATGAGATAGTATATAGCTCATGTATTGGGAATAATAATTTAGAAAGGTTTACTTAATAAATATGATTAAACAGATTCTTTAAATTATATACCTCATAATAAATAAGAAAAATGAAATGATGTAATAATATACTTTTCCCAATCACTTTTCAAAACTGAATGATAGTAAGAGACTTCTTGTGAAAATATTATGAGTCATTTGGCTCAGATGGTTTTATACAAAGACAGGATGGAACTTTTCTGTGTCTCATACTGTTCTTAATAGGGCCCATGTTTTTAATGGCTCTTTTGTCTATTCACCAGAAAATTGAGCTGATGACATCAATAAATTGTTGCCATTTACACTGGGATCCCTGTCTTGGGATTCAGCGTCTTTAAGGCCACTATTTTATATGCTTAACATATTATTTTCCCCTAAAGTCATTATATTGCTCTTGCCTACCTACACTGTTTCACTCTACCACGGTCAGCCCACACTCACAATGCCTTCTCACGTGTTACAGTTCGTTCCTACCAGCATTTTACAGCCCCAAAGTGCTTAGTATTATCTATATATGTGGACATTACACTATGTCCATACCCTCCCCCAGATCACTCATAAATATTCAAAATAAGATCAGTCCCAGAATGGATGGGGGCGAAGATACTACTGTTTTCTGTCTTATCTAAGTTGGCTTCTTATTAGGGACAAAATGTTCCTGTGTCTTCTTCCCACATCCACAGCCAGGGTGCACTAATGCTATGCAGCATTCAAGAAACTCTCCTTTTAGACAAAAAAGAAATAGCTATCTATTTAAAGGACAAAGAAATGTTATCTCAAAATGGCTACCAAGAATCTGACATGTATTCCACAAAGCAGTTGCCTTTGGAATCACAAACATTTTTTAAGATTCAAAGCCAACATGTACTAGGAGTATATGTACAACAAATCACATGTATCCTTTGCAGTAAATGACAAGGGATAATAGATCCTTATACAGAACACATAATATACAGCTCTTACAAATATGTAACATTCAGACCCAAATTGAATAGTTCACAAAGAGTTAATAATTAACATTTGAGAATCCAGCCTCACCAATAATCAGAGAAATGGATCATAAAACAAAGTTACCATTCTTTTACATATAAAGTTAGCAAAAAAATATTTTAAATTCCTAAATAGCTGGGTACAAAAAATGACATAGTTTTTTTGAATGTTACTATAGCAAATCTCTATAATGTTCAAACTTTCTGATGAACAATTCTAATTCTGGAACTCTATAAAGAAATAACTCAAAAAAGATAAACAATAAAAACTAAATGAAAATGAAGACATTCATTCTAATAATTTAAAATACTGAATTTCTTAAATTATTTCCATACAACAAAANAGCGTGGAAAAATGTTATAATGTTAAACACAAAACACAACATAAAATAGTATAAATACATGATCAACTGTAGAAAAATGCAGGGAATGAAAAGACGTGAACACATTTATAACACTGGTTATCTCTGGGTGGTAAAACTACAGATCCTTTTTCCCCATACTTGATGGTTATCCTCAGACAAAGCTAAAATGAAGATTTACCAAATTTCTAGATTGAGGAAACTATGCAAACTTAAACAATGGAAGAAAAATCACAAAATAGAAGATGGACAAATTTACCACTTGCTTTCAAATCTCTACAAACCAAACATTTGTAAACAAAAATTAAAAGGCAAAAATAACCTGGAGTATATAACAATGCAGAAATCTGAATAATAGACGTTATTTGAAGAATACTTTCAAACAGATAATAACAATAACACTCAACTAAAACTCCAACAGATAAAGCAGTGTAAGCCATGAAGTAATATCACATGAAAGAAAATTAAACTGCTAAGAAATATATAGAGGAAGGAGTCCAAACTCACTAATAACTAAAGAAATGCAAAATTAAAATAATACTGGTTTTTATCTATATCATCCTTTTTGAAAACAAACACCACTGAATACTTATGTGAGTAAAATTTGGTATGACCTTTTCGGAATGAAATTCATCAATACATATTGAGTGTTAAAAACACATTTGATATAGTAATTCCACTTCAGTAAATCTATCCTAACAAATAATAAAGAAATGCATGTATTTTCAGTCTTCTATTATAAGAAAAGAAACAATAACCTTTCCTTTACTATTGGACATTTGTATTAACACACCACAATATTAATAACGGGTAAAAAAAAATATCTACTGCAGCTTAAATGACTGCTTTCTCAAAGCATTTGACCAGATCTCAAATCAGGCAAAACAAGAAGGGTGTGTCCAGCATGCTGCAGTCGGCCATTTTAAACCCTCTGCAGAACAAAAAGCATAGAAGACAAGGGTAGATAAGGATGGCCAGCCACCCCAGTAGGCTACAAATCAACAATTCTTTACTTTGTGTCTTCTACATACGTAAAGCTGTAGGATGCACCCGTAAAAAGCAGCCAAGAGCAAACAGGTCTCCTTTCTTAAACAGCACAGGTAAGTTAAAAACAAAATTTGAAATCATAAAAGGAGGGGCCCTTAAGTTTGCCCCCTCATTTTAGGGGATTAAAGCATAATGTTTAAGAATACAGCATTATGGACCCATACAATCTGGACAAAAATCCAGTTTCAGCCATTCAAATGGATGTAAAGCCCTGGGCAAATTACTATGTCCCTCATATTTTTCATTTGTAAAATATGAATAACGGTACTGCTATTTCAGAAGATTGTGGAGAGTACTAAATGAGTTGAGGCACGTGTGAAAGCACACAGACCAGTACCTGGCACATAGTTTCAAGTGCTACAGACGTTTGAATATAATTATTATAAATAGAGAAATAGGCTCAGAGAAGGAAAAGGACCAATAGGAGATTACAGCTAGGATTATCGGAAAAGATCCGTCTCCTCAATTTTCAATCCTGTGCCCTTTCAGCTACGTATTTAAGTGCTAAACTATTAGTTTTAGCGATTTACAATAGATCCTCACTGACAGCCCTCTGAGATCCACAACAGTAGGGCTACCTAAAAAATTCTTCCCCTTAGGCTAAAATTTTGCAGAAAAAAATAATCTCGAGGAAAAGGTATGAACCTAGGTCACCTTCACACCACCATTCCCATTTGTCCAAACCCTGGGTTTAAAGTGTAACATGGACGTGGAAACAGCCAAATCCTCACCCCTATGTTCTGCAAGGGGGAAAAGCAAGGGCTTCTGACCAACGTTAACAGTAGATTCTCACAATACTGCAATCGCTGTGTTCTGCAACTCTGAAGGAATGAGACAATGTGTAGAATGCCAAGTACAGCGGCCCAAAGTCAGTCAGGGGGCCCTCCAACTGTGTACTGCCGGAATGTGGCCTGTCTCCAATGCTCCCGTTTTATGCATTTCTTACATACACCAGCTGTCGAAACCTTTCATACAGTCATCATCACCTCGGCATTTTAAACCCACATTTATCAATGGGCCACTGAAGGACTAAGATTCTAGGTTAATTACTGGTGAATATAGCCACAGCCTAGGGCAACTCCAACTCGGCAGATCCTTCCACCCAACCAGAAAGGTAGCTGTACTTCTCTGCAAGGCCCCCCAGCCCAAGATGGCCTAGCAAAGACAACTTACCTCCCCCCTCGCCATTTTGCAATCTTAATTACACCTACAGTGCACGCCTCCCCGTCATTCCGTCTGAAATACGCATGCGCCCCTCTCCCCTCCTAAAGCCAACCGTCACAATGTCGTCTTAAATACGCATGCGCGCCTTCACTTTCCCTCCCAACCGTGGCTGCCAGCTGTGTACTGGANCGCGCCTCCCCCAACCTCCCAAATACACATGCGCACCAAGACCGTCCTCCCCTAGTCCCTGCCCTCCTTCCTCCTGGGTTTCTTATATATATGCCTGATGCTATCTGGACTTTTTTCTCGCCATAGTTGTGCCCCAGTGCTCAAGGAGAGCCACTATCAGCATTTCCTAATGGAGGCAGGTGTGATAAACTAGGGACATGGAATATGGGAAAGACGGCATTGCAGGTGACGGCAGAGAGCAAATCTAGATAGACGCTGACCCAGTCCCCAGGGAGGAGCTGGCTTACCCTCAGATTCCGTAATAAGACCCACCACCCTGAACAAAGGCAAAACAACAACAAAAACACCTCTCATAATTGGATGAGCCTACTCCTAAGGCCCACCCTTTAAATACACCTGCTACGTAAGATGAACTCCCAAAATTTTTAACCAGAGAACGTAATGGGAAATACCGACGCTCCTGTGCCTCAACCCTGATTAGAGGAAAGAAGTCCGTAATCTTTCACAATGGAAAGTAAACGCTCAATATCCTTTTGTAGGTCTGAGGACCGTGCTGTCCTTCACTTTTTCCTCTCGTGAACCAGGAGAATACACAAATCAAGAGTCTCCCCAGCCCTAGTTCCCTCCTCCCCCCTCCGTGTTCTTCTACGTTGTTAATTTACCTCCAGGCTGAATACTGTCGTAGCATGAATTCTTAGCCCTCGCTGCAGCAAGACAGGGTGGACAGAGCAACGGAT
>NW_027532019.1:26005-27398 GCF_008692635.1 Crocuta crocuta | reverse complement strand
CCTGGCGCATGCGCTGAGTACGCCCTCTTCTCCCCACCCCCACCCGCTACCGCCTTTCAGAGGTTAACCAACCCCCTGGCCTTCACTTTTTCCCCAGGGCCTAGGGCTGTATCCCATCTGCTTCCTACTCGTATCTTACCCTTGTTCCCACCGGCTTCCATCACCATCTTTTCTTCAGCCTATCCTTCCTTCGTCAATCCCTCTTCTATTCTTAGTTCACTGTTTCACTGCCAAATCTCCCAGTTGCTCTTTGTGTTCTTTTTTTGTTGCTATAGCAGTTTTATTGAGATATAATTTCGTGCCATACCATTGTATGGTATGTACCAACTTAAAGTGTACAATGCAATGGATTTTAGTGTATTCACAGAGTTGTATAGCCATCACCACCATTTTAGAATTTTTCATTCCTCCAAAAAGAAACCTCATCCCTATTAGTGTATCTTTGTGTTCTTTAAATTTTTGTTTAAATATGTAAGGTTTTAACATCACCATTTTTATTTTTATACATGTAACAATGTGTCGTTTTAACTATTTTTCCATGTTTCTAATTATCATCTTTATCTTTTTAAATAAATGGACAGCACTCATTTTTTAAAAATATTGTTAAAATTGAGGTCAGCACTTAATAATTCTTACAAATGAAGTTACTTGCTCTTTCCACTTCTCTTCCTTTTGACAATACTTCCCTAATCTACAATGGTTCCATCTGAAGAGAAATTCTAAAAGGAGGCACAAGTTGTAAATTTTGAGCCTTATAAAATATTTAGATTCCTGGGCCTACCTATTTGTCTGAACTTCCCAGTTCATAAGCAGTTCCTCTGCAGCGGTAAAGAAGAAATTTGGAGACCTCTATTGTATCCACCCATTTTAGACTAACATTCTATTTCCCTCTTTTCCCTCACCTTATACCCTCTTGTATAGGCTGTAATGGTTAATTTTATGTGCCAACTTTGCTGGGCCATGATGCCCAGATATGTGATCAAATATTATCCTGGATGTTTCTGTGACAGTGTTTTTGGATGAGATTAACATTTAAATCTGTGGGATTTGAGTAAAGCAGAATGCCTCCCGTAATTGGGGTGGCCTCATCAGTCAGTTGAAGCCCTGAATTAGAACAAAAGACTAACCTTTGTCAAGCAAGACAGAATTCTGCCAACAGATAGCCTTTAGACTTGAACTGCAACACCAGCTATTCCCAGATTTTGGACTTCCAACAAAGATATAGATATATATTTATAATTATAGATACATAATTATAACCATGTTGTAGATATATAGATATAGATATAGATAGATAGATATCATATTGGTATGGTCACATATATTCATATATAGATAGAGGTATCATGTTGATTCTGCTTCTATGAGGAATCTTGACTAACATGGAAAATTT
>NW_027532019.1:25280-25992 GCF_008692635.1 Crocuta crocuta | reverse complement strand
TTATTGCGGTTGGAGTGCAGGGAGGAGATGTAGCCAAAAAGAATACTCTATTAATCCCTTGAATACAGCTTTACCTTGTCAAATTGTACATCAACTAAATCTGACAAGGAACTGGATTTGACTTTGCAAAAGTCATTGCAAGGATGTAAAACAACTGAGGAAGTGAGTACCTTTGTCTTCTCACAGTCCAATAATTTTTCCATGATGGCACAAGAACTTGTCTGTTCTTTGTGATTTTGAGGAATGAGGCAGCAGGAAAACAGAGATTGGGAAGATAGTACAGTAACAAACTCATGTTAATAAAGGTTTTAATTTCATTGCAAAAAGTTAATTAATTTGAATAGGGGACAAAATGGCAAAGAGACCAAGTAACAGGATTGATTTGTTTATTGACTCCCTGATAAATTACTTGGAGAATGATCTGTTGCAACAAAGTCCAGGCAGGGGGCGAATATAAGATACACTAAGGCCTAGAATACATCCACTCTTGTGTATGGGCAATAAACATATCTGGTTATAGAGCAAAGATGTGTCACTTAAAAGGATGTGTATGTTTTTAAGGAATTCAAAATATAATTTTGAAGATGTTTATTTATATCAGTCAGAATTCATTGCAAGGAGCAGAAAACCTATCTGTATTTTAGATGTAGGAGAGAATTTAATATAGAAAATTACATATTTACAAACTATTTTGAAGGAAAAGAGGAACAGG
>NW_027532019.1:20033-25214 GCF_008692635.1 Crocuta crocuta | reverse complement strand
ATTCCCCAGGCCCTGCCCCAGGCCCCTGCCTCCCCTGGGGCCACTGCCTTTCAAAAAAATGACCTAACAGAGAACATGACTGAGACTTAAGATTCCTGAGGGAAAAAAAGGGGTCCAGTGGTCACTTGGCCCTTGAGCCCACCCTCTCCCCACAAAATATGCAGCTGGACATTGAGGAATAAAATNTGCCTCCCTCCCCCTCCCCCACTATTTTTCCCCTTCTTTTCCCCCATGGTCCTCCATTACATTCCTCCTAATCCTCCCAATCAAAATTGCACCAGCATTTCCCTCAAAACTAGAACAAACTATCCTAAAATTTGGATGGAACTACAAAAGACCCCGAATAGCCAAAGTAATATTGAAGATGAAGGTCCATTCTTGAGGGTTTTAAGTCCCCTCCCAATTCAATAGATCCCCATCTGGCTTGAAGAGCCCTGTACTGAGCCTATGCATAGGCAACATTAAAGGTAGGGGTCCAGATCTGATGGGGTTCTATAGATGGAGGCTCCAAGTTGGTGTAAGCCATCTTCAATGTGTCTGTGTGTTTGAATCTGAGATCCAGAGTCCCAGAAATTGACTTAGCGGTCTTAGGAGGGTCAGGGGCTCGTATCAGAGATTCTCAGCCTACAGGCCCTTAGGACAGTGTTTAGGAAATCCGACATGTGGTCTTGAAGGTTTAAGTACTCCCAGAAGAGGGATTATAGTGTTGCCACTGGATCTGTAGGCTCCAGTCTAAGATCATGAGTGTGAACCTGAGGCCCAGGATAACGGGGTCCCCGTTAGAACTGAGAACATGGATCATGGTTCTGGTGGCCCCACTTAGGGTAGAATTTACAGAGTACCTGTCAAAACAAACAAAAACAAAAATTAAAAACAAAACAAAACAAAACAGCCTAACCAGAGTTGCTAGTATCTATGAGGCTACAACTGCATCCATGAACTCCAGAACATACCAAAGCCAAAATGAAAAACCATAGCTGCTGCTGTCACCACCATAACTGATTATTGGCAAGCAACGTTGGTGAATGAACATTAAAATGTTATTTGTGTGGCAAGTTTGCACAATTTGCTTGCCAGCAGGAAGGGGCAAAATGTAACTCGAAGATGCCACGTTTGCCTCCCAAATCTTGAGGAGTTGATTCTGATTGATAGACCCTATTTAACATCCAGAACTTTGGCTGCAAGTGAGTATAGAAAGTGGAGTTTTTGACTTTCCAACTTTTCAAACAAGAAGGATAGTTAATTGAATATTGAATAAGTCAATCCAGAGTACCCAGCTCAGTGGTACATACAGTAAAGGGGGTATTCAACTGAGAGTTTGGAAGCCTGGGATGTAGTCCTAGCTCTGTCACTGTCTTAATTTGATCTTGGGAAGATTATTTCCTCTCTTGGGCCTAACAGAGTTTATCTAGTAATTATTTAGGAGAAAGACTTTAAGCATGAGAATTATGTCATCAACTTTTCATTTGGTCAAGAGATGATTTAGACCTGCTTTAGAGCAGTAGGATGGAGAGAAATATGACACCTTGTAGAAATATTTAAAAGGTTAAAGCATTTTATAATGATAAAAGGGATGATTCATCAAGAAACTGTAACAACTAAAAACATATATGCACCTAACAAAAAATCCCCAAAGTGATGGGGAAAAAAACAGACAAAATTGAATAGATAAATGAATAATCCAACAATAATAGTTGGAGACTTGAATATTCTATTCTCAATGATGGATACTACAAGCAGACAAAAAAAAATCAGCAATTAGATAGAAAACTGGAACAATACTGTCATTGACTAATTGACTTAACTGACATCTAGAGAATGTTCCAACCAATAGCAGCAGAATAAAAATTCTTCTCAAGCACTCATGAAACATTTCTCAAGACAGACTGTATGCTAGGCAATAAAACAAGCTTCAATAAATGTAAAAAATGGTTGAAATTATACAAATATATTCTCCAATCATAATGGAATAAAATTACAAATCAGTAACAGAAGGAAATTTGGGGAATTCACAAAAGTGTGGAAATTAAATATTGCATTCCTGAATAACCAGTGGCTTAAAGAAGTAATCACAAAGAAAATTAGTAAACACCTTGAGATAAATGAAAAAGAAAACACAACATACCAAAATTTATGAGATGCAGCTAAGGTAGTGCTCAGAGGGAAATGTATAGCTGTGAATACCCGTATTATAAAAACAAGAGAGATCTCAAATTGATATCTTTAAGAAACTGAACAAAGAAGAGCAAACTAAGCATAAAGCAAGCAGAAGGAAAGAATAAAGATTGGAGTGAAAATAAATAAAATAAAGTGTTAAAAAAATACTAGAGAAAATTGACAAAGCCAAAAGTGGCTTTTTCAAAGAGCAGGAAAATTGAAAAACCAAAAAAACAACTTTAACTGGACTGGCCAAGAAAAAAAGAAAAAAGACTCAAATATCTAAAGTCAGGAGTGAAAGAGAATGCATCACTACTGACCTTACAGAACTAAAAGGAATATTATGAACAACTGTATGCCAATAAATTAGGTAATCTAAGTGAATTAAACAAATTCCCAGAAAGACACAACGGCCAAAGCTGCCTCAAAAAGAAATAGAAAATCTGAATAGACCTACAGCAAGTAAAGAAACTAAATTAGTATTTTACAGAATTCCCATAAGAAAATCCCAGGCTGAGATGGCTTAACTAGTGAAAATTTGCAAACATTTAAAAGAGAAATAATATTAATTCCTTACAAACTATTCCAAAAAGTAGAAGAGGTGGGAAGACCTCAAAAATCATTCTTTGAGATCAGTATTACCTTGAAATGACAACCAGATATATCATTATAATAAAAATACTACATATCAACATTCCTTATCAATAAAGATACAAAAATACTCAAGAAAATACTAGAATAGGGGCGCCTGGGTGGCTTAGTCGGTTCAGCGTCTGACTTTCGCTTACGTCANAATGTAGGGTTTGATGAACATATAAAAATCAACATAATATACCACATTAATGGAATAAAAGACAAAATCACATGATCATCTCAATAGCCACGAAGACTTTGACAAGATCCAATGAAATTTTATGATAAAAAATGCTTAGCAAACTTTCCAATTTGCTTAGCAAAACTATTCCTATAGGAGGGAAATTTCTCAGTCAGATAAAGGGTATCTACCAAGAACTCAGCTAACACCATACTTAATGGTGAGACTGCATGCTTTCCCCTTAAGGTCAGGAATAAGACAATAATGCCCATTTTCACAACTTCTATTCAACTGGTGGTTCTAGCAAATTCAAAAAGTCAAGGCAAACTCAAGAGATGCAGAAAAAGCATTTGACAAAATTCAACACCCCTTCAGGATAAGAACATTCAACAAAGTAGGAATAGAAAAGAACTTACCTGATAAGAGAAGGTGTATAAAATACCTATAGATAACACCATACTTAGTGGTCTTAAAGTCTGAAAGCTTCCCCCCTCCCCAAGATCAAGAATCAGACAAGGATGTTGGCTATCACCACTTCTATTCAACATTATACTGAAAGTTCTAGTCAGGGCAATTAGGCAAGAAAATGAAATAAAAGACACCCATATTGGAAAGGAACAATTCAAACTATCTCATGTCATTTGCAAATGACATAATCTTGTCTACAGAATCCTAAGGAATCCCTTAAAAGACTATTCAGACTACAAATCAGGTCAATTTATCAAGGTAGCAGGATAAAAGATCAATATACAAAAATAATTGTATTTTTATATACTAGCAATGAAAAACCAAAAAATGAAATTAGGAAAATAATCCCATTTACAATAGCATCAAAAAGAATGAAATACTTAGAAAAAATTTAACAAAAGATATGTAAGACTTAGACACTGAAAACTATAAAATATTGTTGAGTGAAAATAAAAACCTAAATAAATGGAAGAACATCCTGTGCTTATGAATTGGATGACTCAATATTGTTAATACTCTCCGATTCTATCTATAGTTTCCACAATATATATCAAAATCTAAGTTGCCTTTTTTTAAGTAAATGGATAAACTGGTAATAAAATTCATAAGGAAATGCAAGAGACTCAGAATAGTCACAACATTTTTGAAAAGAGGGGCAAAGTTGGAGGCCTCACTCTTACCAATTTCAAAACAAAATATAAAACTACAGTAAAGAAGACTGTGTGGTACTGGTATAAGGGAAGCCATATAGATCTATGAAATAGAAATGAGGTAAACATACAAGAAACTAAGGAAATGGAGAATGACAATAACTAACTCCAGGAGACAAAAACCTGTCCAGGTACTGAAAATTGATCAGAGTATTCATGGCTCAGCCATGAGTAGCATTTACATAGTTATAATTATGTAAATGTTGGATATTGACTTAACCAATATTAGGAGAAAGGTGAAGCAGCACGGGGTGGGTTGGAGTGGAGAATTTGAAATATGTAAGTATATGACATGGACCAAAAGATGGTGTAGATAAGAGAGGACTAAATGTACATCCTCTGAAATAGAAAATCATAGGTAAGTTGAGACATCTAAAATTGAAACATCAAGAACTCATGAGCATTATCTACAGTTATGACTCTTTAATTCAGTGTGTTTCAAACTGTCAGTTACAATCATTCAGTGTACTTAAGAGATCAATGTAATGGGTCACCACAAGCATTTATTACAACATGAATAGAAAACATCATAGCCAAATTATGGAAAAAGCCCAAACATTCATCAACTGATGAATGGATAAAGAAGAGGTCATACATATATACAATGAAATATTACTCAGCCATAAAAAAAGAATGAAATCTTGCCATTTGCAATGATGTGGATGGAGCTAGAGAGTATTATGCTAAGCGAAATAAGTCAGTCAGAGTAAGACAAATACCATATGATTTCACTCATATGTGGAATTCAAGAAACAAAACAGATGAATATAGGGGAAAGAAAAGAGAGGCTAACCAAGAAACAAACTCTTAACTATACAGGACAAGCTGAGGGTTACTGGAGGTGGGGGGTTGGACGGGTTAAATAGATAATGTGTATTAAGGAGGGCACTTGTGATGAGTACCAGCTGTTGTATGTAAGTGATGAATCACTAAATTCTACAACTGAAACTAAAATTACACTGGAAATTAATATTAACTGGAATTTAATAAAAACTTGAAAAACAAAAAAAAAATAAAACTAGGATGTTTACC
>NW_027532019.1:18387-19887 GCF_008692635.1 Crocuta crocuta | reverse complement strand
TGCCTGACGGGGGAAAAAAAAGAGAGGCAGGTGCTTACAAATTCATCACCTATCTTTGAAATTTCATGTTGCCTTCCCATATATTAAACTGAATTAGACTTTCAGGATCTTAAGCCTCAAGAAAAACAGGAAAGAATATATTTCCTTATAGAAATCATTTACCCTTCTACTTCCACATTTATGCCATAGTGTCTACTGTACTATACATATCAAATTAATATTAATTTCTTCTTTCCCCTTGCCTTACCCAACAGTCCCAGGCTAGGAAAATACAGCTGGTGGTGTATATAGATATAGACATATAAATTTCATTGTTACTTCATGATTTTAAGTTCCCTTCTGCCAAATACAACTTTTACACATT
This sequence comes from Crocuta crocuta, assembly GCF_008692635.1. Classification (NCBI taxonomy): domain Eukaryota; kingdom Metazoa; phylum Chordata; class Mammalia; order Carnivora; family Hyaenidae; genus Crocuta; species Crocuta crocuta. The sequence continues at coordinate 19,523 of NW_027532019.1, read as the reverse complement.
CCAGAGTGTAGCTTACATTACATATAATCCTAATTTTTATGTGGGCTCTTTCTTAAATATATTGGAAGTTTCTAAATTAAAAAAATTAATTGGATAAAGAACTTGTTAGATTTTCTACTTGTATCAGTTATATAAGAAATTTATAGAAATTTTATAAGAAACTTTATAAGAAATTTATCCATTTTATTAGTTTATCAAATTTATTTGCATAAGTTATTCTTTTAATATCTAAAATAAAACATCAAAGTGCATTGCACACATTAAAGGTAAGTATTTTTTCTTAAACTTATTTGAGTTATAACACATACACGTATCCTCTATTGTGATGTAAAATGCATATCTTACTTCATGTCCCAATTAAAGCTTTTTGAAAACCCTGAAAGGGGATTTAAACATGATAATAAGGTTAATTTAATAAGCATATATCAAATTTTGAACCAGGGAGAGAATTTTTGCCTTTGAAACCATTTATGCAGAATGATTTAATTGTTTAAGAATAAAACTCATTTCATTACTCTATAATGGCAATTGCTCATGCTCTTTGGCTCTAAACTTCTATTAATTTTTGAAAATGTTTATCTTTGTCATTGCATTTATGGAACTAGTTGCACATTTCAACCAAGTCTTATTGAAAATAAAGACCAACTGCTACATTTACTATTCTTATGTCTATGCTTTACTAAATATGTTTGTATTGGATGCCTGGAAAAAAAATCATAAGCAAAACATAGAGTTAGTTAGTAGCTTAAAGAAAAATGTTTCTTATGGATTTTAAAAATTACCAACAATCTAAACTCATTTCAAAAATTGTAAAGTACAGAAAAGGAAAATAAGGAGAAAAAATTGTATTCANCTGAAACAGGCTTCAGGCTCTGAGCTGGCTGTCAGCACAGAGCCCCACGCGGGGCTTGAACCCACAAACCATGAGATCATGACCTGAGCCAGACGCTTAACCAACTGAGTCACCCAGGCGCCCCCAGTGTCTAGTTTCCCATATTTATTTATATAGGTGTATAAATGAACATGTTGTTAATCTTATGTGGTTTTTGTAAGATATAAACAATTTGGGAAACAACAGAGAGGAAATCTGTCCAATATTTAAATTACAGTTTTGTAATTTATTTTCCAATAATAAT
>NW_027532019.1:16916-18368 GCF_008692635.1 Crocuta crocuta | reverse complement strand
GATGCTTCAATCGGGTTATGTTTCATAACTTAAATGGTAGTTTAAAAAACTTAGTTAAAAACTAAGATTCCTGCAAAAAATATGCAAGATTGTGAGTAAATCTCACTGTGGCATTTTAAAGATTTTTTTCCTGCTTTATGTATTTCATATCTTTGTGGACATTTGTATTTTATTTTTTAAAACAAAAAAGGAAGTTAGTCTACTTTAGTATAATTTGTTTCTGGATTAGATACATCTCATACATATTTTTCCTGTGTCCATAGATCATATATAAAAACCGGTCATCTACTAGATCACAAAGAAGACCTAATTCTTAATAATAAGAAATCCTACAAGGTACATTGTCTGAGCAAGGAGGGATTCAAACAAACTTGAAGACTCAAATATTTATTTTTATAAAAAAAAAGAAACAGAAAATACCACCACTCAGTCATGCTTTTGACTTCGAGAATAGAAGGAAAAGTCAGGCAGGAGGGGCAGCTGGAATGCCTGTGACACGTGAGTGGGATCGTAAGCAAACCTTGTGTGACGTCACTGAGGCTCCTAGAGAAAAACGGCCACTTGTTTCTAAGCCGCCCTAAGGAAAGGTGCGTCGGACCCTCAGGGGCAGTGGTGGGCCCGCTCACCCTAAGATCTCACCATCGCCATGAGCAATAAAGAATGTTTCAAGTGTGGACGCTCTGGCCACTGGGCCCGGGGATGCCCTAGAGGAGGAGGAAGTCGAGGGCGCGGAGCTAGAGGCCGTGGCAGAGGTTCCCAGTGCAGTTCCACCAACCCGTCTGACATCTGTTACCGCTGTGGTGAGTCTGGTCATCATGCTAAGAATTGTGATCTTCTCGAGGACATCTGCTACAACTGTGGGAAAAGTGGCCACATCGCCAAAGACTGTAATGAGCCTAAGCGAGAGAGAGAGCAGTGTTGTTACACTTGTGGCAGACCAGGCCATCTGGCTCGTGATTGTGACCGTCAGGAAGAGCAGAAGTGCTACTCTTGCGGTGAATATGGCCACATTCAGAAAGACTGCACCCAAGTCAAGTGCTACCGGTGCGGCGAGACAGGTCACATGGCCATCAACTGCAGCAAGACCAGTGAAGTGAACTGCTACCGCTGTGGCGAGTCTGGACATCTGGCCAGAGAATGCCCCATTGAGGCTACCGCTTAATTTTTTTTTCTTTGTCCCTCCCTCCTTTTGTTGATAGTTAATTGTATTATTTTCTCTGAAACCATTTCACTGACCAAAAGTTGATAGAGGCTACTCCCAGGCTAGGAGGGAAGGGCTGCAAAAAAATCTCCAAAAAAGTTCACTTTTAGATGTCTTCTACTGTAATTAATGTGTTTCTGCACCACTGGTGAATCTGATCGACAGACATTCTGGGTATTAGGCAATTTCTAGGTTCTTTGTGTTTCGCTTTAACATTTAGTTAAGTGCTACTCTGTGTGCCAGCCCCTATT
>NW_027532019.1:13821-16900 GCF_008692635.1 Crocuta crocuta | reverse complement strand
TGCCAAGAATCTGTTGAAAAATAATATAATGTGTCAGTGAAGATAAATTGCTGTAGAGGTAAAAGGATGGACTATGGGTGGACATGTGGTTCTGTCTTAGATACACAAGGTACCCTGAGGAGACGACATTTTCCTCAGAGATTCATTACATAAATAAAGCTGATTCTAGAAATGTGTATGACCTCGCCAAGTGACTTTAACTTTATTATATACTTATTTCTTTGAATTATCTGATCTCTTTAGCTTTTAAATAACATTGAAAGACATCTTTACCTGGCCCTACCAAAATGTGTATAGTTTAATGAAAATAAAGCAGAAAAAATATGTATAAAATATGTAAGGAGTTTTGAGAGAGAGCAATGAGAAACAAACAAAAAAACCTTAAGAAAAAATTGTTGACATAAACAATTATGGGTAAGCTGGACTTACATATTTTTAAAAATCTAACAAAACAGTGTAAACATTAAGATTTAACATAGATCGGAGATTTGGCAATTAAAAATACCCATTTTCATAGATAGGAAAGTTATATTTATATTTAAGAGTTTCTGAAAAATGTCACAGATATAAAAATGTCCAGTTTCATATGCTGAAATCTATTTTTTAAAATTAAATCTGAAAAGCAATTGAAGTTTGATAAAATAGAAAAGGCACTTTTAAATTATAAATAAAGGGGCGCTAGAGTGGCTCAGTCCGTTAAGCGTCCAATTCTTGGTTTTGGCTCAGGTCATGATCTCAATTTTTATAAATNGGGACGTAATATTGTGTCAAGAAAAAAATTGAAGTTGTAATGAAAAAATGATTTGAAAGTAATAACTACACATTAAATCCCAAGGATCTGACAGAATTTATACTAGAAAAGATAGTTTAGAGGTGCCTGGGTGGCTCAGTTGGTTAGGTGTCTGACTCTTGATTTTGGCTCAGATTATGATCTCTTGGTTCATGGGTTCAAGCCCCACATCAGGCTCTGTGCCGCAAGTGAGGAGCCTGCTTGGGATTCTCTCTCTGCCCCACTCCCACTTGAACGCATACTTCTGCGTGTGTGTGCACTCTCTCAAAATAATAAAAAGATAGTGTAGAGGGTACAATTTTTGCTCCATAATTTCATGAGGTCAAGGAAATGTAACTGATTTTATAACTGAAGCCACATTCTTTTATGAACCTTCATAAAACCTGATGTGTAATCTTTCATTCTCATCTAAAAGACTCCTTCAATACAGCTGAGTTTCAACTTCTGTGACCCTCTTGGGCTCCTACAAATTGGTTCTGTTATTTCATGCTGTCACAAAAAATAAACTCAGGCACACTCCCAGCCCCTGAGGCAATCTCAGTTCAATCTGCCAAGACACAACATGAACCCCCTACATCACACTGAGCCAATCAAATTCTCAAGTCTCATCACAGTGCTGAGCTCTAGGAAAGGAGTAACACAGATCTCTGCAATTCCATCTGGAATTTCATTTCCTATGTCCTTAGGAGTTTGTCCCAGAGTTGGAGGGGGGAAATAAGCTATCTTCCTTTATAAAGGACACACTCAGCTTTTAAGTCCTCCTTACATTCCCCTTATGCAATTTGTTTCTAGTTTAAGAGGAAGGAAAGCCTTATTTTGAGTCATTAGTATCCCTGTATCAGAAGTTACAAAATGTCAGCCTTTTTACTGAATCAGCTCCATAGTTTGTTTAGTCTGACCCATATTCACGAATTAGATGTCAACATTTAAAAATTGGAACATTTTCCATAGAACTTCTTATTTTTTGGTCTCTCTGGAAAAAACAAAGATCAAGAAGCAATAAGCACCCATTTCTGTGTAGAAACTTATGGCAGAAGGTAACATTGTCTCCCTACAGACAAGTCACAAGATCCTCCTCTTACTTCAGCACCTACTATTCCCCATAATCTTGCAAAAACCCTGGCAAGCATTCCTCTCTCATTAACTTGACCTGCCAGCCTCCCTAGATGCTTCAGTCTATGACCTTTGCGGTATGTTTGGGGATAGGGATAAACAGCTACATAACACTCACCACACAAGGACATATTTTTTTAAATGTTTGTTTATTTTTGATATATATAGAGAGATGGAGTGCGAGTGGAGGAGGAGCAGAGAGAGAGGGAGACAGAATCCAAAGCAGGCTCCAGCTGTCAGCACAGAGCCCCGTGAGGGGCTGGAACTCACAAACCTCTAGATGGTGACCTGAGCTGAGCCACCCAGGTGCTCCTCACTACACATGTTTAAATAAAGCTGTTTATATTCTCATATTTGTAGATACAATCAGGAAAGCATATTGTATCAATAGAGGCTTAAAAGGCATTTTATCAAATTCAAGTTTCTAATTTAAAAACAAAATGAGGGGTGCCTGGGTGGCTTAGTCGGTTAAGCGTCCGACTTTCACTTAGGTCATGATCTCGCGGTTCGTGGGTTCGGGCCCCGCGTCGGGCTCTGTGCTGACTNGGAGTTCTGCTTCCAAGAAGATGGAATAGATGTACTTTTACCTATTCTTACATTCAGTGCAATAAAAAACCTTGAACATTATAAAACAAACAAGACTCTGAAAGGTAGAGAGAAAAAGATGGGCAAGGGCTTCTAGATCAAAGGAACTACATGGCAGTGAGTTCCCTGGTGTGCTTGTTTGTTTGTTTGTTTTGCCTCATGTATCCTGGACTTGAAGCTTAAGAAGCTAGCAACCCAGAAATTTTAACAGACCCAGAAATAAAAAGCCCCAACAAGCCCCAACAAAAGCCTACTTTGACTAGCCAGAGGGCCAGGAGAAAGGCAACCTAGAAAGACAGAAAACTTTTAGACAATTAACTGCTCACTCTACCTTAACCAAACATCACAAGTAAAACTATAGCCTCAGGGGCGCCTAGGTGGCTCAATTGGTTAAGCGGTTGTCTCTTGATTTTGGTTCTGGTCATGATCTCACGGTTTGAGTTTGAACCCTGTGTAGGGCTCTGCACTGACAGTATGAAGCCTGACTCTCTCTCTCTCTTTCTCTCTCTCTCTCTCTCTCTGTCCCTCTCCTGCTCACCCTCTCCCTGTCTCTCTCAAAATAAATAAACTTAAAAAAAAAAACCAACTATG
>NW_027532019.1:12580-13749 GCF_008692635.1 Crocuta crocuta | reverse complement strand
GGACCCATCCCCACCAGCAAAGGCCTAATGGGGATCCAAGACTTACACCCTGATAAAACTGCAACAAAGGGCCCTAGTCCCCTAGTTGGAGTACTGTCCAGAGAAAGCCCAGCAGTAATGAAGCGGCTTTTTGAAACTATTTAAAAAATTGGTAAACCTCTAGCAAGACTAACAATGGAAAAAAAGAAGAGAGATGTCGGGAATGAAATTGGGGATATCACTATCAAGCCTACAGACATCAAAGGAATAATAAAGGATTATGATGAATAACTCTCCATACATAAACTGGACAACTTAAATGAAATGGACCAATTCTTAGAAAAACACAAACTATCACAACTCACCCAATATAAGATGGATAGTGTGACTAGCACTATAACTACTAAGGAAATTGAATTCGTAATCAAATATTCCTCCTCAAAAAATCTCTAGGCCCATATGATTTCACTGTAAAATTCCTCCAAACTTTTGAGAAAGAATTCATACCAATAAAAAGCCTCAAGAAAAGCTTACTTTTACTATCCAAGGTATAGGTAGCCTAGAAAGATAGAAAACAGAAGAGGAAGGAACATCTTTCAATACATTTTATAAAGCTAGAATTACTTTAAAAGCAAAATTAGACAGTGACTACAAAAAAAGAAAACTAAAGATCAACATGAATATAAGTGCAAAAATCCTTAACAAAATATTAGCAATTAAAATTCGGCAATATATTAAAAGAATTATATACATCATAACCAAATGAGATTTATTCCAAAGATGCAAGACTGATTCAATATTCAAAATCAATAAACGTAAGCCAACATATTAAAAAGCTAAAAAAGAAAAACCATTGTCATGTGAAATTAATGCAGAAAAGGCATTTGATAAAATCTAACATTCACTCATTATATAAACTCAGAAAAATGAGAATAGAGGGAACTTCCTCGACATGATAAAGAACATCTACAAAAAACTCTACAGTTAATATTATGTTTAATAGTGAAAGAATACTTTTCTTTGGAGGTCAGGCAAAAGGCAAAGATGTAGGCTCTCACTACTCTTATTACGAGTTCAAGTTAGTGTCATAAGATAATTATGGAAAATGAAAGGGATGCAAATTGAAGAGGAAGAATTAAAGTTCTTCTTATTTGCAGGTGACATGATTGTCTACATAGAAAATCCCAAGT
>NW_027532019.1:4420-12510 GCF_008692635.1 Crocuta crocuta | reverse complement strand
AGAAGTAATAATTTCAACACAGTTGCAAGATAACAAGAAAAACACAAAACTCTATTGTATTTTCATATACTAGCAGTGAATACATGAATACTGAAACTAAAAATTCAATACCAGTTATAATCACTCAAAAAAGAGAAATACCTAAGCGTCAATTTACTAAAACATGTACAATAATTGTATACTGAAAGATTCAAAATGTTGATGAAATAAATCAAAGATCTAAATAAATGGAGAGACATGTTAATGCAAATTCTATAAAAATCTCAGCAAGATTTGGGGCACCTGGACAGCTCAGTTGGTTAAGTATCCGACTTGATTTCAGCTAAGGTCATGTTCTCATGATTGTAAGATTGAGCCCTGCATCGGTCTCCATGCTGAGTATGAAGCCTGCTTAGGGTTCTCTCTCTTCCCCTCTCTCTGCCTCTCCTCAGCTTGCTCTCTCTCTCTCAAAATAAATAAATGAATATTAAAAAATATCAGCAAGATTTTTTTGTATATATAGATTATTCACTTACAGGTAAAGGCAAAATAGAATAGTTAAAGAAATTCTGAAAAACAAGAATTGGTCTATCCAAATTCAAGACTTATTTAATTGCCATAGTAATCAAGACTGAGTGGTCTAGGTGGAGATATAGATATGTGTAGGTCAGTGTAACAGAATATAAAACATAGGAGTAAATTCTTATAAATATGCCCAACTGAACTGTGATAAAGGTGTACAATCAATTCAACAAAGTAAAGAAAAAAATGGAACCTCATCTTAAGTCTCACATCATACACAAAAATCAACTAAAAAGCAATCACAGACTTAATTGTAAAATTTAAACTATAAAACTTTTAGAGGAAAAAAAGAAAATTTTGGGTGATCTATGGGTAAGTAATGAGTTCCTAGGCATGACCACAAAAACAAGAACATTAAAGGAACAATTTGTAAATTGGACATCATCAAATTTCAAAACTTTTGCTCTGAAATACCCAGCTGACAGAATGAAAAGACAAACTGCAGAATTGTAGAAGATATTTATAAACCACATATCCAACAAAGGATTAGTACTTAGAATATATCAAACAACTCTCAAAACTCAACAGTTGAAAATTCAAACCACCCTTAGAAAATGGGGAAAACTCATGAAGAGACATTTCACTAAAGAAAATATGCAGAGATCAAATAAAGAAACATTAAGATGTTCAACATCATTATCCACTAGGGAAATGCAAGTTAAAGTCACAGTAAGATATCCTAATATATTTATCAGTATTACTACTGATAAATAATGACAACATCAAATGTTGGCAAGAATGCAGAGAAATTAGATTATTCATACATTGCTGGTATGAATATAAAATGGTACAGCCACTCTTGAAAATAGTTTGGCAGATTCTTTAAAAAGTACACACATGGGATGCCTGGGTGGCTCAGTCGGTTAAGCGTCTGACTTCAGCTTAGGTCATGATCTCACAGTCTGTGGGTTCGAGCCCTGCGTTGGGCTCTGTGGTGACAGCTCAGAGCCTGGAGCTTACTTCAGATTCTCTTGTCTCCCTCTCTCTGCCCCTTCCCTGCTGGTGCTCACTCTCGCGCTCTCTCTCTTTCTCTCAAAAATAAATAACCATTAAAGTTTTGTTACAAAGTATACATGCAATCACCATACAACCCAGCAATTGCACTCTTGGCATCTAACCAGAATAATGAATTTTAATATTCACATCAGAGCCTGTACACAATTTTCACAGCAACTTTATTTGCCAAAAATGGAAACAATGCAGCTGTACTTCAGTAAATGTATGGTTAAATAGTGATTATATCCATAATGGAATATTACTCAACAATAAAAAAGAATAATTCATAAAAAATGAAGATGAATCTCCAGAGAAATAACATTGAGTGGAAAAAGCCAATACCAAAAGATCATATACTGTATGTGCCACTTATGTAACATTTGTGAAATCATACAATTAACAGATTAATGATCATCGGGAGTTAGGGAGGGAGGGTGAGGTTATAAGATGTTACCATTGGAGAAAACTGGGTACATGAGATATTTATGTATTACTTCCAACAATTATATGTAAATCTGTGATTATCTTAAAATAAAAAGTTTAATTAAAAATTTTTTAAATGTTTACTTATTTTTAAGAGAGAGATAGAGACAAAGCATGAGTGGGGGAGGGACAGAGAGAGAGAGAGAGAGAGAGAGACATAGAATCCAAAGCAGACTTCAGGCTCTGAGCTGTCAGCACAGAGCCCTACATGGAGCTCGAACTCACAGACTGCAAGATCATGACCTGAGCCAAAGCTGGACGCCTAACTGACGGAGCCACCCAGGCGCCCCTGAAAAGTTCAATTTTAAAAAATCAGGCTTCACAGTGGAAAAACCTGACAAACACTACCTAAAACAGGAGATCAAGTTCAACATGCACAATCACAAATAATGTTGATAGTATATACTGTTTTTTTAAATTGAGTTTTTAATTTTGATTCTAGTATAGTTAACATAGTGTTACATTAGTTTCAGGTGTACAATATACTGATTCAACAATTGTATACATTACTCAGTGCTCATCATGATAAACGTTTTCTTTAATTCCCATCACCTATTTCATCCATCCCCCCACCCACCTCCCATCTGGTAACTATCAGTTTGTTCTGTACAGTTAAGAGTATATTTCTTGGTTTGTCTCTCTCTCTTTTCTTTTTCTTTTCATTTGTTTTGTTTCTTAAATTCCACATATAGGTGAAATCATATGGTATTTGTCTGTCTTTGACTAACTTATTATGCTTAGCATTACACTCTCTAGTTCCATCTATGTTGTTGCAAATGGCAAGATTTCATTCTTTTTTATTGCTGAGTAATATTCCATTGTGTACATATACCACATGTTCTTTTTTTTAATATAACTTATTGTCAAATTGGTTTCCATATGACACCCAGTGCTCATCTCAACAAATACCTTCCTCAGTGCCCATCATTCATTTCCCTCTCTCCCCTACCCCCCATCAACCCTGAGTTTATTCTCTGTATTTAAAAATCTCTATGGTTTGCCTCCCTCCCTCTCTGTTTATAACTTTTTTTCCCCTTCTCCTCCCCTGTGGTCTTCTGTTAAGTTTCTCAAGATCCATATATGAGTGAAAACAGATGGTATCTGTCTTTCTTTTACTGACCTATTTCACTTAGCATAATACCCTCCAGTTCCATCCATGTTGATACAAATGGCCAGATTTCACTCCTTCTCATTATCAAGTAATATTCCGTTGTATATATAAACCACATCTTCATTATCCATTCATCAGTTGATGGACATTTAGGCTCTTCCATGATTTGGTTATTGTTGAAAGTGCTGCTATAAACATTGGGGTCCATGTGCCCCTATGCATCAGCACTCCCATATCCCTTGGGTAAATTCCTAGCAGTGCTTTTGTTGGGTCATAGGGGAGTTTTATTGTTAATTTTTTGAGGAATCTCCACATTGTTTTCCAGAGGGGCTACACCAGTTTGCATACCTACCAACAGTGTAAGAGGGTGCTCATTTCTCCACATCTTTGCCAGCATCTATAGTCTCCTGATTTGTTCGTTTTAGCCACTCTGACTGGCATGAGGTGATATCTCAGTGTGGTTTTGATTTGTATTTCCCTGGTGATGAGTGACGCTGAGCATCATTTCATGTGTCTGTTGACCATCTGGATGCCTTCTTTGAAAAAGTGTCTATTCATGTTTTCTACCCATTTCTTCACTGGATTTTTCGTTATATACCATATTTTATTTATCCATTTGTCTATTGATGGACACTGGGACTGCTTTCATAATTTGGCTACTATAAATAATACTGCAATAAACATAGAGGTACATGTATCCCTTTGAATTAGTGTGTTTGTATTTTGAGGGTAAATACCCAGTAGTGTGGTTACTGGGTTGTAGGGCAGTTTTATTTTTAGCTTTTGGAGGAACCTCCATACTGCTTTCCATAGTGGCTGCACCAGTTTGCATTCCCACAAACCGTGTATAAGGGTTCCTTTTTCTCCATATCCTTGCCAAAGCTTGTTGTTTTTTTGTGTTTTTGATTTTAGCTATTCTGACATGTGTGAAGTGATAACTCATTGTAGTTTTGATTTGTATTTCCCTGATTATGAGTGATGTTGAGGTAAACATGTACCTATAGTCTAATCATGAGAACAAATCAGGCAAATTCTGAGAGAAAGGATTTCTGTAAAATATGTGACAAGTACTCTTCAAAATTGTCAAGGTCATCAAAGATAAGAGAAGCATCAAAATGATCACAGCCAAGATGAGTCTAAGAAAACATGACAATTAAATGTGATGAGATGTCCTAGATGGAATCCTGGAACAGAAAAAGAACATTAGTTAGAAACTAAGAAAATCTGAAGGAATTATGAATCTTAGTTAATAATTAGGTATCAATATTGGTTCATTAATTGTAACAAATGTACTATACTGATAAAAACTGTTAATCATAGGGGAATCTGGAGGCAAGGCATATGTTAACTCCTTATACTATCTTCTCAATTTTTTTTTGTAAATCTAAACTGTTCTAGGAAATAACGTGTATTAAAAATTAGGGCTCTGTGGTGCATGGGTGGCTCAGTCAGTTAACCAGTTGACTTTGGCTCAGATCATAATCTCAGAACTCAAAGGCTCATGAGTTCGAGCCCCACATCAGGCTCCTTGCTGACAGAGCCTGGAGCCTGCTTTGGATTCTGTGTCTCCCTCTCTCNTAGGGATCTTGGGTGAGACGTTTCTGGGAAGATGGTGGGGTAGGAAGCAACGGGAATCTGTCTTCCCTCCTAGACAATTGCATTGGCAAAAACTGTCTTATGTAATTATATTTGAATTCTGGAGTGTATTGAAAGATCAAAACTTTCAGGGGAAGGCTTGGATGGCAAATTACAGTCATTTTTTCATCAATTTCAGCTCTTAACACAGTAGCAGCCACAGGCAGGCAGCTGTACATGTGTTCCTGGAGCAGCTTGCACACAGCTTCCCAGGGTAAGCAAAAAGGACCCTGTCCTCCAAATATCGGGGATATGTCTTCTAATCACCAATTGCTGCTTCTAGTCACAGAGGGACAGACAAAACACAATGCCTATTGTTGTTATATCTTCTGCATTTTTGCAAACCCGTTCCTTTCGGCTAAAATGACACCCAGTAGATTTAAAGGGATGGTGCCCTTTGCCTCCTCCCCAGCTTGCTTCTCTCTTTTTCCCCTTTTAACAGCCAGACATTAGAGATCAGGACATTTTTTAAAATTTACATATATGGGGAAATTAGATAGTGAGCATGCATGCCCACAGAAAGTCTCAAAAAAGATCTGAGAAGATGTTAAGTTTCTACTGTGGACTGAACCTCAGCATAAAGACAGCCTAAAACAATATAACAATGATAATGACAAGAACAACAACAATAGTTAAAAAAAAAAAAACAGCAAACGCTATGGAATGGGTTTCCAGAATTACCACATTATTAGATTCAAATGTCCAGTTACAAAATAATCATGAGGCTACAAAGAAAAACGAAGTATGATGCGTTAAAAAAAAATCAACAGAAATCATCCCTGAAAAATACTTGATGTCAAATCTGCTAGAAAAATACTTAAAAAACAGTATTACAGTATTAAAGATGTTCAATTACTTAGAGGAAGATGTGGAGAAAGTCATGAAAATAATGTATGGACAAAATGGAAATATCAATAAGGAGATAGAAAATCTAAAAAGAAACCAAAAAGAAATTTTGGAGTTAAAAAGCACAATAACTAANAAAGGGATTCAAAGAGAGATTTGAATAGTCCTTAAAAAGAATCATCAAACTTCAAGATGGCGCAATGGGAGGTACTGAGTTTGAGGAACAGAAAGAAAAAAAATAACGAAAAGGGAACAGAGCCTAAGGGACTTGTGGGACACTATTAAGAAGCTCTACATATGCATTGTGTGCGTCCCAGAGGGAGAAGAGAGAGGAAAAGGGCAGAGAAAACATTTGAAGAAATAATGGCTGGAAACTTCCCAAATTTGATGAAAGACATGAATACAAACATCCCAAATGCTCAGTTAATTCCAAGTAAGATGAACTCAAAGAGATCAAACTTTCAAGTGCCAAAGAAAAAGAGATTGTTGAAAGCAGCAAGAGAGAAGCAACTCATCTCATGCAAGGGAATCTTCAATAAGATCATCAGCAGATTTGTCCTCAAGAACTTTGAGGTCAGAGGTGGTGGAATGATACATTCAAAGTGATAAAGGAAAAAAACAAACATCAGCCAAAGATTCTATATTCAGAAAAACTATTCTTCACAACTGAGGGAGAAATTAAGATATTCCTAGATACACAAAAGCTGGGGGAGTTTGTAACCACTAGACCAGTCCTATAGAAAATCCTCAAGGGAGTTCTCTAAAACACTAGACAGTAACTTGAAACCATATGGAGAAATAAAGATTTTAATAAAGGTAAAAGGTAGGCAATTATAAAAGCAAGTATTATTGTAACTTTGGTTTGTAACTCCAAATTTTGTTTTCTATATAAGTTAAGAAGCTAACACATTTAAAAGATTATTAATTTCTTTCGGGGTGCGTGGGTGGCTCAGTCAGTTAAGCGTCCGACTTCAGCTCAGGTCATGATCTCACGGTTCGTGGGCTCGAGCCCCGCGTCGGGCTCCGTGCTGACAGCTAGCTAAGACCCTGGAACCTGTTTCAGATTCTGTGTCTCCCTCTCTGACTCTCCCCTGCTCACGCTGTCTCTCTCTCTCTCTCTCAAATAAATAAAAACATTTAAAAAAATTTTTAAGATTATTAATTTCTTGTGATACACAGTGTGTAAAGATATAATTTTCTGACATGAAGAACGGAACTCTCCAGAGTTATGAAGAAGCAGTGCTTTTATGTTATCAAAGTTAAGCTGTTATAAATTGAAATTAGAGTGTTATAACATTATGACGTTAAACCTAGTCCCCTTGGTAACCACAAAGGCAATAACTATAGAGTATACATAAAAGGAAATGAGGAAAGAAATCAAACATTTCAGTACAAAAATCAACTAAACACAATAGAAGACAGTAATGGAGGCAATGAGGGACAAAAAAGCTATAAGACATAGAAAACAGATTGCAAAATGACAGAAGTCTCTCCTTATCAGTAATTACCTTAAGTGTAAGTGGTTTAAACTCCCTAATCAAAAGACAGAGACTGAAAGAATGGATAAAAACACATGATCCAACTATATTCTGTCTATAAGAGACTCATTTTATTATGTATGTATGTACGTATGTATGTATGTATTTTAAAGTTTTTATTTTAACCCCAGTCAGTTAACACTGTTATATTAGTTTAGGTGTATGATATGATGATTCAATCATTCCATACATCACCCAGTGCTCATCATGACAAGTGAACTTCCTAATCCCCATCACATATTTAACCCATAGCCCCCTCTCTAGTAACCATCAGTTTGTTCTTACAAGAGACTAATTTTAGATATAAAGACACAAATACACTGAAAGTGAAAGCATGGAAAAAAGATATTTCATGCAAATTGTAACCAAAAGAGGGTAGGGGTGACTATAATGATATCAGCAAAAATGGACTTTAAGTCAAAGAACTTTACAGGAGATAAAGAAGGTCATTACACATGAATAAAAGATTCAATACAGTTATACCTTATTGGCCAACATATAGAGAAATGAGGGTTCCCAAAAACTGCCATTGGAAGCAGAAATTGGAATACCATTTCTAGAAGGTAATTTGGTATTATAGATCAAAAGCCTTTAAAAGTACTTATCCTTTGAAAGAATAGTAATACTTCTAGAAATTTATCCTATGTAAATAATTTTAAATACATACTCAAAACATATAAAATAATGTTTACCCGGGGCGACTGGGTGGCTTAGTCGGTTAAGCGTCCGACTTCCGCTTAGGTCATGATCTCGCTGTTTGTGGGTTCGAGCCCCGCGTCGGGCTCTGTGCTGACTGCCAGCTCGGAGCCTGGAGCCTGTTTCGGATTCTGTGTCTCCCTCTCTCTCTGACTCTCCCCTGCTCATGCTGTCTCTCTCTCTCCTAGAAATAAATAAAAATATTCAAAAAAATAATGTTTACC
>NW_027532019.1:3738-4407 GCF_008692635.1 Crocuta crocuta | reverse complement strand
ATGTGTTACAGTGGAAAATAAGATACATATTTATTGTAAAAAATTAGGGAATTTAAAACTAGACACATGTGTAAGATAAAATACCTTGCTGCCACTAGAAATTATATTATAGCACAATGTTTATTGTCACAGAGAAATGATCGGACTAAAAATGCTACATACAGTATAACATACTATGATAGGTAATTCTTTCTATTGTAAAAACTCTGAGCACGTTGCACTTTCTAAGAGTAGAAGCCAAAAATAAATAACTGAAAAATTAAAAATTCTCTAGTTATTTAAAAATTTATAAATCACTTACTAAATACCATAGGTTCAAAAAGGTAATGTTAACTAAAATTGTCAACAAATTAAAAGATAGAAATAAAACTTGTGGACTTCAGCCAAAAATAGTATTTAGCAGCCAAATGTTTGTATTACATTATAATTCAGGAGAATTTAAAAAGAATTGCAAAAAGAGGAAGTCAAACTTTCACTCTTCGCAGATGACATGATACTCTACATAGAAAACCCGACGGACTCCACCAGAAGCCTACTAGAACTGATCCAAGAATTCAGCCAAGTTGCAGGGTACAAAATCAACGTACAGAAATCGGTTGCATTTTTATACACCAACAATGAAGCAACAGAAAGAGAAATCAAGAAACTGATCCCATTCACAATTGCACA
>NW_027532019.1:2805-3198 GCF_008692635.1 Crocuta crocuta | reverse complement strand
GCAAACCATGAGAGACTCTTGAATGCTGACAAAAACTGAGGACTGATGGATGTGGGGGGTGGGGGGAATGGGCATGGAGGAGGGCACTTATGGGGATGAGCACCGGGTGTTATGTGGAAACTAATTTGACAATAAAGTATTTGTAAAAAAAAATAATAATAAAAAATAAAAAGTTGGGGCAAAAAAAAAATAAGAAGAATTGAAAAACAAAGCTGCAGAGATTTAGAGAAATAAAAAATTAAAACAAAAATAAAATTTAAAACTACAAATAAGTGAAGTAGACAAAAACAAAAAAAATCCCTGTTTCTTTGAACAAAATAAATATACTCAAATAAAAACATTTTAGGCAAGTTCAATTTTTTAATGGGAAGGAATGCATAAATATGAAAATTA
>NW_027532019.1:2588-2761 GCF_008692635.1 Crocuta crocuta | reverse complement strand
ACATACTTGTAAAATAACATAGACTTTGAAATAATACATATCTGAATTTAATTCCTTGCTCTATTGTGTGACCTTAGGCAAATCTCAATCCCTGTGAAAGTATTTTCTTATCTGTAAAATAAATAATAACATCTCAAAGGGTCATTATAAGAATTACTTGAGGTTTTATATAT
>NW_027532019.1:0-2510 GCF_008692635.1 Crocuta crocuta | reverse complement strand
GGTACATGTCTGGGACATGATAAAAATTGAACACACAGTACCTGCTAACAGCTTTTAAAATAAGAGAGCAATGATTATAATTTTACACTAAATGCACTTTAAGATATTAGTGAAAAAATATATTTTCAAAAATGGCATAATTATGCAATATTTACCACTAAGTTGATAGTTACCATGATAAAAATGATGTAATCCAGATGGTTTTAGTGTTATTTCAAAAGAATATATTTCATATTTTATTGACTATTCCAGAGCATAAAAAAAGAGCATATCCCTGATAGAAAATTTAGGTGTTAGCAAAAAAATAAGAAAACTACAAAAATCCTAAATAAAATTACTAGAGTATAAGTCAGAAATTTCTTACTTGCTAGTTGCAGACAACTTGACTAAACCTGGCTTTAGCAGAAAGGAAACTAGGGTTGCATGTAATGGAAGTAGGTGGTTGGTGAGGCTTCAGGGATGGCTGAAAGAAAGAAATCAGTGTCCTCAGGATCAGGTTTTCTTTTTCCCCATCTCTCAGTTCTACTTCTGCATCCAGTAATGGTGGAATAGGCAACTCGGACCAAGATGCCTATTAGTCAACTTAAAAAGCTGGTCAAAATATAAAGCACCATCTCTGTAAATGTATTAGTGTTAACAAGATAGTGAGATTCTGGGAAAAGACAGGAATTCTGAGAAGTGGAGATGGACCTGTTAATCAGGTTTACCTCTGATAATCTTACATTTGTGAATGGAAAGAGGTGCTTGAGAAGTTGAACTGTGACTTTTGAGGTTAGGGGACAAATGTTGAAATTCAGGGTCCACGGAGGATGAGAGCTCTGGTAAACTATAGCTCATTTATATTGGACTTAATAAGGAAAGCAAAATCACATCACATATTTACAGCAGAAGAAATGTACTGCAGAGAACTGGTCACACAGGTGATAGAGGACCCAAAATTAGAATAGATGCCACAGATTAATAAGAGCAAGATGCTACAATCACTCCTGGGTTGGAGAGAGCTAAGAGACAATGTCACAGAAACTTAGGAATCATACAGTGGAAGCTAAAACTGTATCAGACCTATCCAGCTGGAGCCACAAAGAAAATGGAGCCAGTGCCAGAGAAGCTGCCCAAAGTACAGAGAAATACCTTGGCAACTTTCTTCCTCCCAACCATGGAGGTTTTTCTCCAAAACGCTGGAAGCCAGGGAAAGTAGAAGAGTAGTTTTGAGGGCAAATATAGCCTGGAGCAGCAGACCTCAAAAAGTTGCACCCCGGGGATGAGAGTGAACCAGAAGTAAAACATCCCCTTCCACTATAGCTTATTAGACCATTGCTCCACTTTAAATGTAGACGACTCAAAGCCACTGTATTCATAACAGAGTACAAGCTAGACCACTTGGACTATGCTGCAAGACTTAACTTTGTGATTGATGAGATGACTATCCTCGTATCATACTTTCCCCCACTTTTTCTTTTTACCATGCATTTGTAGAGCCATGTATTTTGTTGTACCTTAGATATCCATAGACAAATTTTTCCAAGGTTTTTAAGAAACCTTGATAAAATATGTATGATGTAAAATTTACCATCGTAATCATTTTAAGTGTACAGTTCAATAGTGTTAATCATATTTGCATTTTTGTGCCAGATCACGAGAAATTTTTCATTTTACAAAACTGAAATTCCATATCCACTAAACAATAACTCCTCTTTTATCTCACCCCCCCAGTCCCTGGTAACCACCATTTTGCTTTCTATTGCTGTGAAGTCCTCAGGGGTTTTATACATGCACACACACACACGTGCACATGCAAAAGGTTGACATTAAATCAAATATGACGAGATGTTAACATTTGTTGAATCCACATAGTGTATATATAGAGTACACTGCATTATTCTTTTCAGCTTTTCTGTGTTTTAATTTTTCATAATAAAAATATGGATAAAAAGTAATTAAATGACTGAGCATGACAAAAATAGTAGGGGTAACTTAAAAATGGACATTTCCAGTCAAACAAAAACTTAAAGAGTTTGCCACCAGAAGACTAGAACTAATGGAAATTCTAAAGGATGTTCTTCAAGAAGAGAGAAATGATACAAGATGTTAGGTCAGCTATAAGGAAGAAATGAAAAGCAGTGAAAATTGTGTGCACTGTTGTAGAAATAATAATGTCACTGACACTAGAGATGAGAATGATGTATTATTTGAGGGTAGTAATGACTCAGGTTTTAATTTAGTGAATGCCTAAAATAAAGAAGTTCACTACATACACTGGTGATGAAATATTTCTTGCTCCAAAGGTAATGAGTTTCTGGGCTTTGAGGATGAAAATAAAAACTTTTTGGGCTGCTTGGGTGGTTTAGTCAGTTAAGTGACTGACTCCTGATTTCAGCTCAGTCATGATGTCACAGTCATGGGATTCAAGCTCCATGTTGGGCTCCACACTCAGTGTGGAGCTTGCTTGGGATTCTCTCTCTCCCTTTTTCTCTGCCCCTCCTCTGCTCATTCTCTCTCTCTCTCTCTCA
>NW_027532018.1:0-763 GCF_008692635.1 Crocuta crocuta | reverse complement strand
TAGATTGCTTTCGGTAGTATTGACATTTTAACTATATTTATTCTTGAATCCATGAGCATGGAATGTTTTTCCATTTCTTGTGTCTTCTTCAATTTCCTTCATAAGTTTTCTATAGCTTTCAGCATACAGATGTCTTATATCTTTCGTTAGGTTTATTCCTAGATATTTTATGGTTTTTTGTGCAATTGTGAGTGGGTCAGGTTCTTTATTTCTCTTTCTGTTGCTTCATTGTTGGTGTATAAAAATGTAACCGATTTTTGTACGTTGATTTTGAGCCCTGCAACATTGCTGCATCCTTGGATCAGTTATAGTAGGCTTCTGATGGATTCTGTCAGGTTTTCTATGTAGAGTATCATGTCATCTGTGAAAAGTGAACGTTTGACTTCTTCCTTACCAATTCTGATGCCTTTGATTTCCTTTTGTTGTCTGAGGGCTGATGCTAGGACTTCCAGCACTATGGTAAACAACAGTGGTGAGAGTGGATATCCCTGTTGTGTTCGCGATCTCAGGGGGAAAGCTCTCAGTTTTTCACCCTTGAAGATGATGGTAGCTGAAGGCTTCTCANTAGATGGCTTTGATGATGTTTAAGTAGGTTCCTTCTATCCCGACTTTCTCTAGAGTCTTTATTAAGAAGGGATGCTGTATTTTGTCAAATGCTTTTTCTGCATCTATTGACAGGATCATATGGTTTTTATCTTTTCTTTTACTTATATGATGTATCACATTGATTGATTTGTGAATGTTGAACCTACCCTGTAACCCA
>NW_027532017.1:78793-83717 GCF_008692635.1 Crocuta crocuta | reverse complement strand
AAAAAAAAAAAAAAAAAGTTGGATGCTTAACCGATTGAGCCACCCAGGTGCCCAAAGTCCCCTTGCTTCTTAAACTGCCACCTATCAATCTAAGTGGTCTGCCTCTTCCTTAAGTTTCTCCCTGCCTTCTCCCTATATTGGGTACAATTTTAGATTACACTCCAGATCCTCTTTAGATTGTGAAATAGCAATATAACAATGAACACAATGATGACAGAATGCACATTTGTTTAAAGTATACTGGGAACATCCAACAAAATTGATCATATGAGTAAGCCTTAATAGATTTCAAAGGAAATAAAAGTCTGACAAGAAAGAAGTTGAGGNTTTTATTTAGTTAACATACAGTGTAATATTGGTTTCAGGAGTAGAATTCAGTGGTTCATATCTTACATACAACACCCAATGCTCGTCACAAGTGCTCTCTTTAATACGCATCACTCATCTAGCCCAAGTCCCACCCACATCCCTCCATCGACTCTCAGTTTGTTCTCTATCTATAAGAGTCTCTTGTGGTTTGTTCCCCTCTCTTCTTCTCCCCTTCCCATATGTTTATCTGTTTTGTTTCTTAAATTCCACATATGAGTGAAATCATATAGTATTTGTCTTTCTTTTTTTGACTTATATTGCTTAGCATAACACATTCTAGCTCCATCCACATCATTCCAAATGGCAAGATTTCATTCTTTTTGATGGCTAGGTAATATTCCATTGAATATATATACCACTTCTTTATACATTCATCAATTGATGGACATGTGGGCTCTTCCCATAGTTTGGCTATTGTTGTTAATGCTGCTATAAATATCGGAGTGCATGTACCCCTTTGAATCTGTATTTTTGTATCCTTTGGGTAAAAACCTAGTAGTGCAATTGCTGAGTCATAGGGTAGTTCTATTTTTTTTTTTTTTTGAGGGAACTCCATACTGTTCTCCAGAGTGGCTGCACCAGTTTGCATTCCCACCAACAGTGCAGTAGGGTTCCCCTTTCTCCTCATCTTTGTCTATACCTGTTGTGTTGCTAATTTTAGCCAGGTGTGAGGTGGTATCTTATCATAGTTTTAATTTGTATTTCCCTGACGATGAGTGATGTTGAGCATTTTTTCATGTGTCTGTTAGCCATCTGGATGTCTTCTTTGAAAAAGTGTCGATTCATGTCTTTTGCCCATTTCTTCATTAGGTTGTCTGTTTTTAGATGTTGAGTTTAGTAAGTTCTGTATATATTTTGGATACTAAACCAATATATTATTGGATATGTCATTTGCAAATACGTTCTCCCATTCTGTATGTTGCCTTTTAGTTTTGCTGATTGTTTCCTTCACTGTGCAGAAGATTTTTTATTTTTATGAATAGTTCATTATTGCTTTTGTTTCCCTTGCCTCTGGAGATGTGTCTAGTAAGAAGTTGCTATAGCTGAGGTCAAAGAGGTTACTGCCTGTGTTCTTCTCTAGGATTTTGATGGTTTCCTGTCTGACATTTAGATTTTTCATTCATTTTGAATTTCTTTTTGTGTAGTGTGTAAGAAAATGGTCCAGTTTCATTCTTCTACATGTTGCTGTTCAGTTTTCCCAATACCATTTATTGAAAAGACTTTCTTTTTTCCATTGGATATTCTTTCTTGCTTTGTCAAAGATTAGTTGACCATATTGTTGTGGGCCCATTTCTGGGTTTTCTATTCTGTTCCATTGATCTGTGAGTCTGTTTTTGTGTCAGTACCATACTGTCTTGATGACTACAGCTTTGTAGTAGAGTTTGAAATCTGGAATCGTGTGCCTCCAGTTTTGTTTTTCTTTTTCAGAATTTCTTTGGCTATTCAGGATCTTTTGTGGATCCACACAAAATTTAAGATTGTTCTAGCTCTGCAGAAAATGGTGGTGGTATTTTGGTAGCAATTGCATTAAATGTGTAGATTGCTGTAGGTAATGTAGACATTTGAACAATGTTTGTTCTTCCAGTTCATGAGCTTGCAATGCTTTCCCATTTCTTTGTGTCTTCTTCAATTTCTTTTGTAAGTGTTCTGTAGCTTTTAGAGTGCAGATTTTTTACCTCTTCATTTAGGTTTATTTCTAGGAATCTTATTGTTTTTGGTGCAATTGCAAATGACATCAATTACTTGATGTCTTTTTCTGCTTCTTAGTTATTGGTGTACAGAAATGCAACAGATTTCTGAATGTTGATTTTATATTCTGCGACTTTGCTGAGTTCATGTATTCATTCTAGCAAGCTTTTTGGTGGAGTCTTTCTGGTTTTCTACATACATTTCATGTCACCTGCAAATGGTAAAAGTTTGACTTCTTCCTTGCCAATTTTGATGCCTTTTATTTATTTTTGTTGTCTGATTGCTGAGGCTAAGACTTCCAGTATTATGCTAAATAGTAATGGCGAGAGTGGGCATCGTTGTTTTGCTCCTGACTCTTTGGGAAAGCCTCTCAGTTTTTCTCTACTGAGGATAATATTAGCTTTCGGTCATTTATATATGGCCTTTATGATGTTGAAGTATGCTTCATCTATCCCTACTTTGCTGAGGGTTGTTTTTCTTTTTTTTTTAAAAAATCAGGAATGGGTGCTATATTTTGTCAAACGTTTTTTTCTATATCTATTGAGAGGATCATATGGTTCTTATCCTTTCTTTTATTAATCTGGTGTATCACATTGGTTGACTTGTGAATATCGAACCAACCGTGAATCCCAGGAATAAATCCCACTTGATCATGGTGAATAATTCTCTTAATGTACTATTGAATTTTCTAGTATTTTATTGAGAATGTTTGCATCCATCTTCATTGGGGATATCGGCCTCTAATTCTCCTTTTTAGTGGGGTCTTTGGTTTTGGAACCAAGGTAATGCTGACTTTGTAGAGAGATTTGAGGTTTTCATCCCATTTTTATTTTTTGGAGCAGTTCAAAAATATTCCAGTCCAGTACAACTATCCAAATGCAGCATAATGATTAGAGGCATCTCTGGAAAACTTAAAACTAAATTTTTCTCTTAGTCCTTGGATTGCATATGGGGAAAACTATTTTTTTCTCATTCCTTCTTGATAATACCAGAGAGCCTTACTCCCTTGCTAGAAAGGGACATTACAACTGAATTAGAGACTATAGTGCTACTAACTACAGGATAAATAATTATGTCAGTTTTGGTGAATTACTGGATATTGTAGGCTGTAGATACCAGAGCTCAGGAAAATAGCTTGCCCACTATATCAGTTATTAAAAGAGACTCAATCTCACCTACTCTCCCAAGGAAATAAACTGGCGTCTGACTCATGGACACTGATTCTTCCCTCGGGATGGTTATACACAGAACAGGGACAATTCCTATTATCTAGCTCACAGAGCTAAAAGATCATTAAAGCACTTCCATCAGGCATTTCATTTAGGGATGGGTAAAACTTATCAAATGTTTCAAAAGATGTGTACTAGGAAAAAATGTCAAGGACATTTCAGCAAGTAGTATCAGCCTGTGAAGTCTGTCTTAGAAACAATCCTTTCAACCACAAAGGTGTTCTCCCAGACAATCAAGGACCTTGAGGCTATCTAGAGAAAACTGGCAATTAGATTTCACTCATATGTCAAGGTCAAAAGGGTTCCAATATTTGTTGATATGGGTTAATACTTTTACTAATTGGGTAGAGGCCTTCTCCTGAAAGACAGAAAAGGTGCAAGAAATAATAAAAGTTCTGTTTTATATAATACCCAGGTTTGGCTTACCTAAAAATTTGCAAATTAATAATGGTAAATGTCTGCCTTGATTCTTTCTCTGGTAGGACTCCCAAATCTTGGAAAAGTTTTACACCTTGAAATAAATCAAACTGTCTGCTTATACTCAGCAAAACTCTAAATAACATCTTACAAGTATTAGGTGTTTTAAATAAAAATAAATAAATAAAGTTAGGGCTGGACTCTTGGAGAATAGAGCCACAATTGATTACTTACTGCTCCTTCATCACCTGGGTAATGAGAGATTCCCTGACATGTGTTCTTTCAATATTACCAATAATTCTCACAGAGTAATAGAACTAAGAAGATGACATTCGGGCATAATTGGACAAAGTCTGGGTCTCTCCTGGATTGTTTGACTGGTTTGGGAACTGGGAACATTACCTTAAGATGCTATCTTGTTAGTCAGTATAATCTTTACTTTGTGCTTTTCTCTTTGTGTCTGCCAATGTTTATGCTGCCTCATGCCTGCCAGCCTTCCTGTAGAACCATGCCATGGGCCACTCGACTAACCTTTGGGTAGACTCTAATTGCTGTATCCCCACACTGTCCCTTATCAACTTGAAGAAGCCAAAACGGTCATCATCCTTGTTCCCTAGTGACAGTTAAGGGCCTTATTCCAGGGGGAGGAAAGAATAAGAAAAGGGTTGACATTAGGCAGGGAGAGGTAAGAGGCCATCAGGGAGGCTGACTGCAGCTGCAAATGGGAGGCTAAAGAAGTAGACAGGCTTCTCCCCTTATGAAATCCTTTATGGNGGCAAATAGGGGGATCTAAATGAGATAGGTAATCTAACCCTCAGGTAACAGATGAGGGCCCTTGGGTCTACCCTAACTACCTTACACCACTGGGATTACCTGTGAGTCTGACCACAGACACTCACCCCTTTAAACGAAGAGATGATGTATGGGTAAAGGAATGAAATGTCCAAACCCTAAAACCCCTCCAGTAGTGTCGTTTTGTCTACTCCTACTACAGTAAAAGTAGCCAAGTTGGGTCACTGGATTCACTACAGCAGAGTGAAGCCAGCATCTTGAAACTGGGAGTGCACTCCTGATCCATCAACACGGTGCAAGCTGACCATACGGAAGAATCAATCTACACCTCTAGAAGCTCTGGGAGACTGCAGCCCTGCTTTAGTCACTCCAGAAGCTGACTGATCTACACACGGCAGAAGCTTGAGGAATCGACGGTCTGGTGAAAC
>NW_027532017.1:71843-78709 GCF_008692635.1 Crocuta crocuta | reverse complement strand
AGGAATCGACGGTCAGATGGAACAAATAGATTGTCCTTATTTTCTAGATGTTTCCTTACTGTGATGCACTATCACCCCTTGTCACTCACTATTATTGTGATTCTTGCCTTACTTTTTGCCACAGGATTGGCAGAGGTTGCCTCAGCCTGCTGGGATTGTGGTGAGAGGTTTCTGTTAGCTTTCACCTTCCTTTTGTGGGCAGGATGTCTCGTTGGTACCAACATAGGGGATCAAAGGCCTTGGGAAGCTAGAAAATTAGATCTCCATGAACCTTATAGTGGAACAAAATACCCCAGTCCTACTACCAAGGTTTGGCTTCTCAAAATCTCAATTATTGGGAAAAATTGTCTTGCCTAGTTGAGGAGATGGTTCACTGTCTCTGTTGGAAGCTTAACATTCCTAGGTCAAATATTTTATAACTCAACTGCCCAGGAAACCCAATGGTGGGTGTCTCCAGATCACCTTGATCCAGATAGTTGTCTGACTTTTATCATCTCTGAGAGGCCTGGGACAATGTCGATGCAGCCATCGAATGGCAGGCCCCAGGTGGACTATACTAGATATGTGGAAGGACAGTCTATACAGTACTTCCCTCAAGCTGGTCAGGGTCATGTGTGCTGGGAACTATTAGTTCATCTTTCTTCCTACCCCCACTTGCCAGAGAGGAACATTTAGGAGTCCAAGTGTATGGGGACAAGGAGATTCAAAGGAAACGACTTGGCCTACAAATTGGCAGTTGGAAAAATGATGAACGGCCTCCCTAGCATATAATCCAATATTATGGCCCTGCCACCTGGGCAGACGATGGGGTTTGGAGCTACCACACTATTATTTATATGCTAAACCATTTAACCAGGCTGCAAGCAGTTGTAGAGATTATAACCAATAAAACTGCCAGGGCTCTTAACTTACAAGCCAAGTAGCAAAACAAAATGTGCAATGTTATCTATCAAAATCGCTTGGCCTTAGATTATTTGCTTGTTTTGGAGGGAGGAGTTTGTGGGAAGTTTAACCTAAGCAACTGCTGCCTACAGATAGATGATGAAGGAAAACTCATAGAGGAGATCACAGATCAAATGAGAAAGGTTGCTCATGTCCCAATCCAGACCTGGAAAGGTTGGAAACCCAGGGAGTTATTTGGAGGATGATTTTCAACTCTTGGGGGATTCAAAACCCTCATGAGAATTATCTTCTTGATTTTGGAAGCTTGCTTAATCCTACCTTGCCTAGCTCCCCTGGTTATACAGTCTGTCTCCAGCCTCATTGAGGCCATGGTCGAAAGAAAAACAGCCACGCATGTGATGTTATGGAAATATAAACCTCTAAACCAAGGTGATGCTCTTTGATCCAAAATAAGGGGATCCGAGCATCAAAGGGGAGAATGTGGTACAGTCCCCTCCCCAAGGAGTGTAGTAAGAAAAGAACTTAATATAAGGGAAGGCAACCTGACTAATTGTGTAGGTGACATCCCTCATGACCCTGTAACATGAGATGACCAAATCAGACTGTATGTCTATATGTTACCCATATACAGGAGACAAAGAAGTAGAAAATGCATAAAAGGCTACACCACACAGCATTTGGGGCTGTTTTTTTTGGGTACAAACCCTCTGAGCCCATGCCAGCATGAATAAAGTTGCTTCCTGGAAAGAAGTCTCAGTTTCACGACTCTGTGTGAGAATCCTGCTACAGGGACAGATAAAATATTTGAAGGAATAGTGTCCACATGTTTTTTCAAATTTGAGTAAATTATAATGTCACATATCCAAAAAGGTTTAAAAATCCTTAAGCACAAGTAACAAAAATGAAATTACACCAATATGCATTATAATAAAATGGCTCAAAACTAGTGATATATAGAAAATCTTAAAAGTAGCCACAGAAGCACGATTTGTCAATTAGAGAGAAGAGATTTTTTTTCTTCCTTGGAAACAATGCAAGTGATAGGAGTGTGGCAACATCTTTAATGTACTCAAATAAAATATCAGTCAGCCTAGAATTCTGTATACTTAATAAAAATATCTTTCAAAATCAATGCAAAATCATACTTTTTCAGGAGTACAAAAGCAAACAGAATTCAACATCGGTGGANTTTCAAGCATAGGAAAATTATACAAAATGGAAATATGAATCTATACAAAAATAGAAAGAAAAATGGAAAGAATAGCTACATGGGTAAAGGTGTAAATTTTTTCATATTCTTTAAATATTAAAAAATAACAGTTCATACAAATATAATAACAAAACAGTTGAGTTTTTGATATATGTAAAAGTAAAATGTATTCTAAAAATAATGCAATGTTTGCCAGGAGAGAAATAGAGTAGTGAATATACCATTGTAAGATTCCCCTACTATAAATTAAGCTGTGTAATATCACTTAAAGGTAGATTGTGATAAAATAAAGGTGTATATTTTAAGTCCAAAAGCAACCAACTATATAACAAAACCAAATTATAGCTAATAAACCAGCAAAGGAGATAAAGTGGAATTATAATTAAAAAAATTTTTTAAGCAGAAGAAAGGAGGGGCACCTGAGTCACTCAGTTGGTTAAGTGTCTGACTCTTGATTTTGGCTCAAGTTTGATCTCACGGTTTGTGAGTTAGAGCTCCATGTCAGGCTCTGTGCTGATGGCGGAGTCTGCTTGGGATTATCTCTCTTCCTATGTCTCTGCCTCTCCCTGGCTTGCTCTCTCTTTCTTTTTCAAAATAAATAAATGAACATTAAACAATAAATAAATAAAATCATGAGAAAGGAACAAATGAATAAAGGAACAAAAGACAGATGGGGCAAGTGGAAAACTAAGTCCCCTACCTCACAGGAACAATTCTGCCTTACTATCTCTCAGTCATGAGCTGAGAGCAGCTTGTGGGAAATGGGATCTGGCAAATATGTGGAAATGGGTCTCTGAATGCGACAGCTGGTGTCCTCAGACAATTACATTCCCTATAGGAAGAGTTCTGAGGCACACTTCCTAATGGCAGTTACACTGTTGCATCTGCCTAGATAACTCTTTCCCCTACACTGCTTAACTTCTGTCCCTTCAGTTCTGAGTTTTGTGGCACTTCCTCAGGCAAGCTCACCTGACTTCCCTAGCAGTCAAATGTTGACAAAGACCCCTTTACACCCTCTAACCTAGGTAGTGTTTCCAAGTTAGTAACAAGATAATTCTAACAAAAAATGACGGCTATAATGAAAAGTATATGTGGGATCTAAAAGTCTTAGGTAAAACTATACCAGGGACCAATATTTTGTTTTTGCTTGTTTCTTTGGTTTGCTTTTTGATTATCAAAGAGGAGATCCTTTCCTTTAATTTCATTTANACCAACTAGCCTGCATGAACAAACAAGCTTCTCAATTATCAACTTTTGATGGTGGACAGATATTCTTTTTCTTTTTTTAGGTTTATTGAGGTATAACTAATATTTTAAAATTGCATGTATTTATTATGTGCATCTAGAAGAGTTTGAACATAACACATATGCATGATACCATCACCATGGCCAAGGCAGTAAACATATCAATCACCTAAAAGAATTTCCTTGTGTTCTTTTGTTTTAGATTTATTTTCTTTGTAAGAACATTTAATATGATATCTATACTCTGACACACTTTTTCATCTTGCATAACAGAAATTTTATGCCAGTTGAAAAACAATTCTCCATTTCCCCTTTCCTTAGCCTTCGGTAACCACAATTCTATTCTCCACTTCCATGATTTTGATTATTTTCATAGCTCATATAAGTGGAATCTTATTTATCTTTCTGTGATTGGCACATCTCACTTAACATTATTGTCTCCAGGTGTGTTCATGCTGTCACTAGTGGCAGGATTTCCTCCTATTTTCATGTTGAATAATATTCCCTTGTATGTATATACCACATTTTCTTTATCTGTTTATCTGTTGATAGACATTTGGGTTATATCTATATCTTGGCTATTGTGAATAATGCTGCAATGAACATGGGGTTTCTGGTTTACCTTTGGGATTTTTATTCCAATTGTTTTGAAAATATGCTAGAAGTGGGATTGATATATTAGTTCTGTATTTAATTTTTGTGGGAACTCCACACTATTTTCCATAGTGGCCACACCGTTCTTTATTCTGACCAAAAGCATATATAAACTCCAATTTCTCCATATCCTCACTTGTTAACCATTTTCTAGTTCTGGAAAAAGATATCCAAACAGGTGTGAGGTGACATCTTATCATGGTTTTGATCTGCAGGTTTCTGATTATTAGTGGTGTTGAACATTTTTTTTTCTTATAGCTTGTGGTCATTTTCATATCTTTTTTGGGAAAATGTCTATTTAGATCCCTGGCACATATCCCAAGAACTCTTGGACCTGCCGGTGGGTAATGGGAACCAGAATGACACAGACTGCTGTTTCTTTTCAGCTCACAGCATTCATTTGTCTTGGGTAAGTTTGAAGCCCAAAAATTTAACTTCCTGTTGGCAAATCTGTGCCTTTTTCTTAGATACCCAGTATCCCACCTCTGCTAGTAGCCTGAGTAGGGCCCTGGTTCCCTCCCAGCACTGGGTCCGCATGGGACTGGCTAGCAGAATATCGTCTACATATTGGAGGAGGACACATCCTAGGTCTCGTCCCTGAAACCTGACTAAGTCAGATGCCAGCACCCCACTGAACATGATTGGTGAAATTTTGAATCCTTGTGGCAGTCTAGTCCAAGTGAATTATTCCTTTGCCCCCAGTGGTAGAGTTTTCCCATTCAAAGGCAAATAGTGCTTGACTATTAGGTACTAGCTGGAGACAGAAGATGTCCTTTAAATCTAGACATGTGAACCATCCTGCTGGAGAAGATATGAGTCTTAGTAGAGTGTATGTGTTAGGCAACTCTGAAAGCAGTGTGACAACTGCTTCATTGATGGCTCTTAGGTCCTGTACATGGCGGTAATCCTTTGTCCCAGGCTTTTTCACAGGCTCAGGGAAGTATTCCATGGGGGTTAGCATCGTTTTAGAAGTCCCCATTTGAGTAGCCTGTCCAAGTGTGTCTGGATTCCCAGGCGTGCCTCCCATGGGACCATAGATTGGCTATTTTGACAGGTTGGGTCCTAAGCTTTGGGTCAATTAACATGGAAGGGGGGTTGGCAGACCAGGGGGATTTTCTCCCACCCAGACTGAAGGGAATTCAGCTTCTAGCTCAGGGGCCATGGTTGGCCCACCAGGTGGGGAAGTATATAGTCTCCATTCCTCTTCCCGTTGAATTGTCAGAGACAAAATAATGAGTTGGGCCTTTTTGTTTAGGTGCAATTGCATCTGTCCATCCAAGGTGAAGGCTATTTCTGCACCCAACTTGGCTAGTAGGTATCTACCTAACAATGAGATGGGGCAGTCTGGTCGATGCAAGAATTCATGAGCTAACTGGTAACCCCCTGCCCCCAGCTGGTGTTGTCAGGGACCACAATATGGACTTAGGGTTTGCATCCCACTGGCTACTATGATGGTGACTTCTCGACCCAACAGAACTGACACCTCATGTGCCACCACAGTGTTTGGCCCCATTGTCAACCATGAAGTCTATTATCTGGCCCCCTACCTTCATTTTGACCGTGGGCTCATGGGGGCCTAGTTGGATACAGCCCAGTCTTTCCTAATCAGAGTCCACTCCTGCCAGTCCTATCAGGTCAGCCTCGTGTGGTTCTGGTAGGTAGCAGCTGGGTGGAGCAGAGGTTTCTGGTTTTCCATTTTGGTGGTTGGGACGTTCATTTTTCCAGTGTCCAAATTCTTTGCAGTAGGCACATTGACCCATCCCAGTGGCACCCTTCTTTGCTCTTGAATCCCTCTTTGTTTCCACGGGGGTCTTTCCAGGAGGGAGTGGTTGTCCCATGGCCGTGGCCAGGAGAGCTGCTTTTTGTTTCATTCTTCAGTCTGCCTCCTTTCTGGCAGGTCGATCCTGATTTACAAAAACCTTGTTGGTATTTCCAATAGTTCAGAGGCGTTCTTTCCAGCAAAGCCTTCCAATTTTTGGAGCTTCTGTCTAATGTCACCTTGGGTCTGTCCCACAAAGACAGCATTGACCATGAACTGGTTTTTAGGGGCTTCTGGGTCAAATGGAGTGTAAACTCTGAAGGCTACACATAATCTTTCATAGAAGTCAGCCGGACTCTCTTCTGGCTTTTGTAGGACCTCAGATACATTTGCCATCTTGGTGGGCTTTTTGGCTCCTGCTTTTACCCTGAGGAGGAAGGCTAGTCGGTGTCTTTCTCATCTGGCCCTTCCCGCTTTGGTGTTGGGGTCCCAGCCGGCCTCCTCTTCAGGCATAGCCTCCCGTGCCCAAGCCTCAACATCTAGTTGTCCATCCAATGACTGAGTCTGGAGCCAACTTTTGGATTCAGTGATGGTTCATTGGCACTGTTCCGTGCTGAAAAGGGGAAACAGAAGCTGCTTACAGTCAACCCAGGCAAGGCTTTGAGTCTGGATTATGGATTCTAGGAGACCTATCATTGCCTGCGGCTTCTCAGAGTAGGACAGCATGTGGTGCTTCCAGTTGAGGTCTGTAGTGGAGAATGGTTGGTAGTAGAAAACTGATACCTCCCTCTTGTAGAGTCTCATCAGGGCCTATTTTCTGGGGACCCCTAGTCTCCCGCATTTGCATTGTCATTGGGGGCCTTGGACCTTGATCTGCGGACCGAAGGCATCTTCCTACAGATTCAGGTGTTCCTGGTTGGGCTGGACTGGCTGCTGGCAGAAGTGAGACTGACTGGGGTGGACTCTGAGGCAGATGAGTCTCCCCTCCCTCGATTGATGGGACACTAGGGGCATATGGTGGCAGAAATGGAAAGACTTTTTCTGAATTTTCTTGGAGAATGGAGGGTTTTTTTTCTGCTTCCAGTTCTTCTTCTT
>NW_027532017.1:62562-71837 GCF_008692635.1 Crocuta crocuta | reverse complement strand
ATAATAACTTAAAAATCCCTTTTTAAAATTCTTTTTTTAAAAAATTTTAAAAATTTAAAATTTATTTCTGAGAGAGAGAGAGAGAGAGAGAGCTTGGAGGGTCAGAGAGAGAGGGAGACACAGAATCCGAAATAGGCTCCAGGCTCTGAGCTGGCTGTTAGCACAGAGCCCGATGTGGGGATCGAACCCAGGAACTGCGAGATCATGCCCTAAGCCGAAGTCAGATGCTTAGCCGACTGAGCCACCCAGGCGCCCCTAAAATTCTTAATTATACCCTCCAAAAACAGTTTTGAGGAATTTCCCCACATCCTGTTATCCTAGATAGGTCTCTCCCAATGAACGGTGTTGCAGGACAAACTGGAGGGCAGAGGTCACTTCATCCACCTGGTTGCTCCCCTCATGGGGACTTAGATGCCTCTTAGCATTGGGAGTCAGTATAAACCCCTGACTCAGATCAAACCTATGTGGACCTGATTCTGCCTTGAGGCATATGAGGTCCTCATGGAATTGCAGAATAGAACCCACTCAGACTAAGTAGCCAAAACCGTGGAGCATGGGCACTCACACACACATTCAGACAGATTGCAGACTTCCACTCAGAACTTCCCTGTCCTATGTGGTGACTATGTCTCCTGGGAGGTGATCAAGCTCCCCTCACCTCTAGGGCAGGCCTCAACTCAGTCCTGGGTCCCTGGGCACACTCACCCTATCTGATGTCCCCTCCTGGTAGAATTTTCCTATTCCCCCCAGGATCCATTAGAATTCGATGGCAGCTGGCTATTATTGGGCCCAGCGAGGGTCAGAGTTCAGTAAAAACCACTGGTGGCGTGCCCTCCTTCCCACCTCTGAGGCCCAAAATGGCGGTGACCCCGCTGGTTCTTGACAACAGTGGCACAAGGCTGTCGGCTTCCCGGCCAATGCACCAAAATGTTACAGCAAATACTCAACGCCCAGGAATGAACAAGTGAATCCCTTGGGGATTCAGAAAAGACTCTTTATTTCACAGCGGTGCTTGCCCAGCAGAGTCACCTCCAAAGGCTGAGCATCTGGTTGGAGTTTTAGTGTTTCTCTATACATATGTGCCTCTGGGATGGATGGGTCTAGCACAGTCAAGCTTCTGGTTCCTGGCTGCAAGCTGATACAAGAGGCAAGCAAGATTGCAGAAGCCAAAAGTGTGCAAGGGGAGTATCTGGCCTCGACATCTGGCTGCCCCTTTTTATCTACTTTTTATTTTTTTTACCAGCTTTCCTTCTCATAACAATATTAACTCTTCTAGTCCATGAACACAAGATGTAGAAGAAAGTTTTAGGTTTTTCACATAAAAAACCTAACTTTACATCTTAAGGAATCAGAAAAAATAGAATCAACTAAGCCCAAAGTTACCAGAAGGAAGGACATAATAGAGAATAGAGCAGAATAAATATAATAGAGACTAAAAGAAAAACCAATAGAAAATATCAATGAAACTAAGAGTTGGCTTTTTGAAAAAATAACCTTGATAAACTTTGGGCTAGACTAACTAAAAAGAAAAAAGGACTGATATAAAATTAGAAGCCAAAGAGGTAACACTACATTAGATGTAACAGAAATATGAAAGATTGTAAGAGAATATTATGGACATTTATATCTCAACAAACTGGAAACCAAGTGGATAAACTCCTCAAAACATACAATCTAACAAGACTAAGTCATAAATAAATAGACATTATGAACACACCAATAAATGAGTTAGGAGATTGAATTAGAAATAAAAAATATCCCCAAAAGGAATATCTCAAACCTGAATTCTACCAAATGCTTAAATAAGAGTTAATGCCAATGGTTCTAAAACTCTGACAAAATTTTATGTGGCCAACATTATCCTGAATTCTACCAAATGCTTAAAGAAGAGTTAATGCCAATGCTTCTAAAACTCTGCCAAAAATTTAAAGAGAAGGGTACACATCCAAACATTCTATGTGGCCAACATTATCCTGATACCAAAGCCAAATAATGATATTACAAGGAGTTTGCCTAGGATATAAAATGGCAGTGGAGTAGCAGGACCCTAGGCTCATTTGGTCCCTTGAAAACAAATGGATAACTCTCAAGTTATTGTAAATACCCCAGAAATCAACCTGAAAACTGACAGAACAAACTTACAACTAAAGGGAGAGAAGAAGCCACATCAAAGAAGGTAGGAAGTACAGAGACAAGTTTTAGGGGAGAAAGGGATGGTGGGTGTTGCAGAGGGGAGGGACCTGTGGTCATGGAGAAAAGCAAGAGAGAGAGAGGAGCAAACACAAGGAGAACATTTCCCCAAAGCCACTGACTAGGAAAATGAGAGAGGATGCTTAAAGCCTGGAATTTTAAAGGCCAACAGGCTTGGTTGGGATAGAGCCCTGAGGGCACTGACCTACTCCTGGAGAGAAAGCAGGCAAACAACCCAGGGCAGACTGTGTGGAAGCAGCATTTGAAGTATGACTGAGGCACACATTGGGGAGATTATTCACTCCTCTTAGAGTGTGTCCCTGAAAGGCAGCATTCACAGAGATAACTCTTTGGGGACAAAGGAACAAACTGGTGCCATTTCCCTACTCTGCTCACCAGCATAAACACCTAGCCACCTGCTGGTAGCAAGGTAGTGCCAACACTGGCTGCCTAACTTGATTTACACCAAGTCCCATCCCCCAGTACTCTGGCAAGAATGTCCTTCTCAGTCAAGCTTGTCTCAGTCCTAGCACATGGGCCCCTCCCCAGAAGACCACCGTAAGCGCTATCCCACACCACATCCCAAATCCTAGAGCTTAAAATTTTTTATGTCTATTTATTTTTTGAGGGAGAGCAGGGAAGGGGCAGAGAGAGAGAGAAGGAGACAGAATTTGAAGCAGGCTTCAGGCTCTGAGTTGTCAGCACAAGAGCTCGACAAGCTCAAACACACAAGCAGTGAGATCAGGCACTTAACTGACTGAGCCACCCAAGCCCCCCTCCAATCCTGAAATTTTAAAAGTCAGCAAGCTTAGCTGGTATAGAGCCTGGATGGCACTGTGCTGTTCCTGGAGAGAAGACAGGCAAACAACCCAGAGGTGGACTGTGTGGAAACAGCTTTCTGAAAAAAAACGCCCGAGTCATTCGGTGGGGAGATTATTCACTCCTCTTGGAGTGTTTCCATGATAGGCAGCATTCAGGAAGATACCTCTCCAGTCACAAAGGAGTCAGCTACTGCCATTTCCCTCCCCCACAATTCAGTATAAATAGCCACCTGCAGTAAGCAGCAGACTGCCAACATTGGTTGCCTAAACTGCTTACACCAAGTCCCACACACTGGCAGGACTGACCCTATTTTTTTAATTAAAAATATTTTTAATGTTTATTTATTTTTATTTTCCTTTATTTTACATTTATGTATTTAATTCAACTTAGTTAACATACAGCATAGTATTGGTTTCAGAAGTAGAACTCAGTGATTCATCACTTACATATAATACCCAGGGCTCATACCAACAAGTGCCTTTCTTAATGCCCATCACCCATTTAGCCCATCCCCTCACCCACCTCCCCTCCAGTATCCCCCAGTTTGTTCTCTGTATTAAAATCTCTTATGGCTTGTCTCCCTCTCTGTTTTTATCTTATTTTTCCTTCCCTTCCCCTGTGTTCACCTGTTATGTTTCTTAAATTCCACATATGAGCCAAATCATGACATTTGTCTTTCTGTCACTGACTTATTTCACTTAGCATAGTACACTCTAGTTCCATCCACATTGTTGCAAATGGCAAGATTTCATTCTTTTTTTAATCAATGGGTAATATTCCATTGTGTATGTATGTGACTTTGCTGAATTTCATATATCAATTCTAGCAGATTTTTGGTGGTGTTTTTAGGGTTTTCCACATAGAGTATCATGTCATTTGCAAAGACTGAAAGTTTGACTTCTTCCATGCCAATTTGGATATCTTTTATGTCTTTTTGTTGTCTGATTGCTGAGGCTAGGACTTCCAGTATTATGTTGAACAACACAGTGAGAATGGACATCCCTGTCATGTTCCTAACCTTAGGGGGAAAGTTCTCAGTTTTTCCCCATTGAGGATTATATTAGTTGTGGATCTTTCAAATATTGCCTTTATGATGTTGAGGTATGTTACTTCTATTCCTACTTTCTTGAGGGTTTTTACAAAGAAAGCGTGCTGTATTTTGTTAAATGCTTTTTCTGCATCTATTGAGAGAATCATATGGTTCTTTTTAAAAATTTTAATGCTTTTTAAATTTACTTCTGCGAGAGAGACAGATGAGCAGGGGAGGGTCAGAGAGAGAGGGAGACAGAATCTGAAACAGGCTTCAGGCTCTGAGCAGGCTGTCAGTACAGAGCCCGACGCGGCTCGAACCCANGAGACAGAATCTGAAACAGGCTTCAGGCTCTGAGCAGGCTGTCAGTACAGAGCCCGACGCGGGGCTCGAACCCATGAACCGTGAGTTCATGACCTGAGCCAAAGTTGGACGGTTAACCAACTGAGCCACCCAGGTGCCCCAAGAATCATATGGTTCTTATCCTTTCTTTTATTAATGTGGTGTATCACGTTGATTGATTTGTCAATATTGAACCATCCCTGAAGCCCAGGAATAAATCCCACTTGATTGTGGCGAATAAGCATTTAATGTATTGTTGGATTAGATTTGCTAGTATCTTGTTGAGAATTTTTTGCATCAAGGTTCATTGGTCAGTAATTCTCCTTCTTAGTGGGGTCTTTGTCTGGTTTTGGAATCAAGGTAATGCTGGATTCATTGAATGAGTTCGGAAGCTTTCCTTCCATTTCTATTTTTAGGAACAGTTTGAGAAAAATAGGTATTAACTCTTTAAATGCTTGGTAGGATTCCCTTGGAAAGTCATCTGGCCCTGGACTCTTGTTTGTTGGGAGATTTTGGATTATTGATTCAATTTCTTCACTGACTATGGGTCTGTTCGTATTTTCTATTCCTTCCTGTTTCAGTTTTGGTAGTGTGTACGTTTCTAGGAATTTGTCCACTTCTTCCAGATTGCCCAATTTCTTGGCATATAATTGCTCATAATATTCTCTTACTATTGTTTGCATTTCTGTGGTGTCAGTTATGATCTTTCATTTTTCTTTCATGATTTTATTTACTTGAGTCCTTTCCTTTTTCTTTTTGATCAACCTGGCTAGGGGTTTATTAATTTTGTTAATTCTTTCAATGAACCAGCTCCTAGTTTCATTGATATGTTCTACTGTTTTGTTTTTTTTTTTAATTTTAACATCATTAATTTCTGCTGTAATCTTTATTATTTCCCTTCTTCACCTGGTTTTGGGCTTTATTTGCTGTTCTTTTTCTAGATCCTTTAAGTATAAGGTTAGGTTATATATTTGAGACACATCTTCCTCTTTTAGGAAGGCTTGGATTGCTATATACATCCCTCTTATGTCCACCTTTGCTGCATCTCAAAGGTTTTGGACTGTCATGTTTTCATTTTCATCAACTTCCATGTCCTTTTATTCTTATTCTTTAATTTCTTAGTTGATCCCTTCATTCCTTAGTAGGATGTTCTCTAACCTCTAAGTATATATGGTCTTTCCAATTTTTTTCTTATGGTTTTCTAGTGTTGTGGTCTGAAAATATGCATATTATGATCTCAATCTTTTTGTACGTGTTGAGGGCTGATTTGTGATCCAGTATGAGATCTATTCTGGAGAATATTCCATGTGCATTCAAGAAGAATGTGTATTCTGCTGCTTTAAAATGAAATGTTCTGAATATATCCGTTAAGCCCATCTTGTTCAGTGTATCATTCAAAGCCATTGTTTCCTTGTTGATTTCCTGCTTAGATGATCTGTCTATTGCTGTATGTGGGGTGTTAAAGTCCCCTACTATTATTGTATTATTATCAGTAAGTTTCTTTATGTTTGTTATTAATTGATTTATATGTTTGGTTCCACTAAGTTGGGGGCATAAATATTTACATTTGTTAGATATTCTTGATGGTTAGACCCCTTAATTATGATATAATGCCCTTCTTCATCTCTTGCTACAGTCTCTACCTTAAAATCTAGTCTGTCTGATATAAGTATGGCTACTCTGGCTTTCTTCTGAAGTCTATTTGCATGATAGATGGTTCTCCATTCCCTCACTTTCAATATGCAGATGTCTTTATGTCTAAAATGAGTCCCTTGTAGGCAGCATATAGATAAATCTTGTTTTTTTTAAAATCCATTCTGATGCCCTATGTTTTTTCATTTGAGCATTTACATTCACAGTGAATATTTCAATATCTTTCGAGATATGAGCATTCAATATCTTTCAAAATATGAATTTAGTGCCTTTGTGTTGCCTGTAGAATTTGCGTTTGTGGGGATGTTCCCTGGTCCTTTGTAGTCTTTGTTGCTTTTGGTCTTGTTTTGTTTTGTTTTGTTTTTTCTCCACTCAAAGAATCCCCATTGAAGGTTCTTTCAGGGCTGGATTAGTGGTCATGAACTTTAGTTTTTGTTTGTTTGGGAAACTCTTTATCTTTCCTTCTGTTCTGAATGGCAGCCTTGCTGGAAAAGAATTTTTGGCTGCATATTTTTCTCATTCAGCACACTGAATATATACTGCCTCTCCTTTCTGGACTGCCAAGTTTCTGTGGACAGATTTGCTGAAAAAAAGATCTGTCTTCCCTTGTAGGTTTAGGACTTTTTCCCCCTTGCTGCTTTCATGATTTTTTCCATGTCTGTGTATTTTGTGAATTTGAATATCATATGCCTTGAGGTGGTCAGTTTTTGTTTTATCTAATGGGAAATCTCTGTGCTTCTTGGATTTTGATGTTTGTGTCCTTCCCCAGATTAAGGAAGTTTTTAGCTATAATTTGTTCACATATACCTTCTGCACCTCTTTCTCTCTCTTCATCTTCTAGGACTCCTGTGATAAGAATGTTATTCCTTTTTATAAATTTCTGAATTCTCTAAGCCTTGTATTGTGATTTTTTTGCCTTATTTCCCTCTGTTTTTTCAGCTTCATTATTTTTCATAATTTTATCTTCTATATCACTGATTTACTGCTCTGCTGCAACCATCCTCACCATCATGACATCCACTTGAGATTGCATCTTGGTTATAGCATTTTAAATTTTGGCCTGACTAGATTTTAGTTCTTTTATCTCTGCAGAAGTGGATTCTCTGGTGTGTTATATGCTTTTTTCAATTCCAGCTAGTATTCTTATAATCATGGTTTTAAATTCTAGTTTAGACATCTTACTTATATCTGTATTGATTAAATCCCTAACCATGTTTCCTTCCTGTTCTTTCTTTTTTTTAAGTTTATTTATTTTTAGAGACAGAGAGAGCAGAGGATGGGCAGAGAGAGAGAGAGGGAGAGAGAGAAAATCCCAGGCAGGCACCATGCTGTCAGCACAGAGCCTAATGAGGAGCTCGAACTCACCAACCATTAGATCATGACCTAAGCCGAAACCAAGAGCCAGATACTTAACTGACTGAGCCATCCAGGCACACCCCTGTTCTTTCTTTTGGGGTGAATTCCTCCATCTGCCAAGTTCTCGCTCTCAAATTATGCAGTTTATTGTGTTAATCCTCAGATCAATTTTCTAGGTGTCAAAATGGTTTGATGCTGATCTAGCTGTGTTTCAGGGGTGAGACAAGCTCAGGGTCCCCATACTATTCTGCCATATTGATGCCTCTTGATATTAAGTATTTTAATAGTTATTTTATACATGTCTTGATAAATCATATCCTCATTTGCCTCTGGGTGTTCTGTCATAATTGAATGAATTAGCTCAGTTCTGTAGAATAAATACATTCATACCTGTTTTCCTTAATTCTTTGCTTGTGCTACTGCATAGCAAAACCTTTGTTCTGGTAACTGATTTCTCTGTATGTAACCATGGTCCTTCAGTAAGTGTCTGGTTCAGAAGTATTCAGAAAGATTGGTCCTAGGATCTCAGCTAAGTCTACTGTTGTGGATTTGGCTCTCAGCTTTCTCTGACAAAGCCACAGATGGCAGAAAGGATTACTCAAGACTCCATGCAAGTCAAGAGAGGTGAGAGAGAGGCTAAGGGAAGCCTCTCCCAGCCACTCTCAATCTCCTGTATTTATTGAGCATACATTTAGGGAAAGAATAAGCACTACATTGGTGGGCTATGTGCCAGCAAGGACATATAGAAAATGTGCAGAAAAACAAATTAAGACAGGGTAAAATATTCCATGTGATAACAAGGCCTAAGGAATTTATGAGTATAGGCAGGACCTAACCCTTAGATATACATTAACTAGATAAGCAAAGTGAGTGCCCCCTAGATATATGAACTAGATAAGTGAAGCATGGCTGCTATTTTCAGCTAGGCCAGAAAGCAGGTTTCTGCTTTGCAATGCATTCCCTATAATCTCCTAACCCTAGACATAGCTATTTGATTTCCCACACACTGTCATATGATGTACAGCAGTGGTGACTATGCTCTTCATATACCATACTTCCCAAATATCAGACAAGTAACTTCTAAGCAAAGCTACATTTATTGCATAACATTTTCAGGTAGAGCACTACATGGACAGTCTTAGAGTTTTTGAGGTGGCAGGGCAGGGGGTACTTTTATTCACATTATGAAATCTGGAGTAGAATAGGTCTTTCAATATGTGTTTGTGGAGGTGGGGGGAAAGTGTGATTATGACTACGTAAAACAGTGATAGAATGGCTTAGGTTTGGTGGCCACAGAAGGCAAGAATTTCCAGTCAAACGGTTCAAAACTTTTTGTGGTTGAAAAATGTCATTTGTAGGGGCACCTGGGTGGCTTAGTCGGTTAAGCGTCCGACTTTCGCTTAGGTCATGATCTTGCGGTTCGTGGGTTCGAGCCCCGCGTGGGGCTCTGTGCTGACTGCCAGCTCAGAGCCTGGAGCCTGTTTCAGCCTGTGGCTCCCTCTCTCTCTGACCCTCCCCTGCTCACGCTGTCTCTCTCTCTCTCTCTCTCCTAGAAATAAATAAAACATTAAAAAAATTTAAAAAAAAAAAAAGAAAAAAGAAAAATGTCATTTGTAACTCTTTATTGAAGACTTGATCGGCCTTTCAGGTAGTTCCTGGAGTAAACCAGACAGTTATTTACCACTTTTGTTCCTTGGCAAAAGATTTATGGATTAGTAAAGTTACCTTGATGAGGCCAGTGCAATATAAACTTCCATAAATGTAGGCAGTAAGCTGTGTGTAGGTTTCTGTTCTTATTACATTTATATAACTATAAATTTTGTGTGGGAATTAGTATATGGATGGAAGGACAAGAAGGTGGCTGTAAGCAGAAGGTAAATTT
>NW_027532017.1:49947-62458 GCF_008692635.1 Crocuta crocuta | reverse complement strand
TGCCAACAAAAAAAAAAAAAAAAAAAAAAAAAAAAGCAGCTTGACTAGGAAATGTTCTTCTCCAAAAATCTTTAAAAATGAGAACAGTCATAATCTAGATCTTTTATTTTATGTTTTATCTTTTTAAGTCTTTCTCAAAAAATGACTATTATTACCAAAATTTACTTTCTTCTTTCCTCTTAACCCTAGTTTTTTGTGTAGTGCACTCAAGAAATGCTTAAAGGATAGGAGATAGTGATTTTTGGATTTAGACTGTCTGTGAACCTCTAATAAGCAAATGGCCAAATTCATGGCATCGGATTCATGGACAGCTGTGTGTTATGAGGATTGGGCTTTGATGATTCCTAAATTGTTCCCCACTTCAAAGGGAAGACTTCAATGTCATGCCAATCTTAGCTTTCTTCCACCATTCTTTTTGGAAATAACCACTGGCCAACTTGTTATAGGGCCATAATTGGATTTGGATGAAAGCAAGTTGTGGAGTAGCTCTGGTTGACACACAGAAAGTGGCATCACTATGGAGACAAGGATTGCCTGATTCATGTCTCCATGAGCTCTGCCTGACCTGTAGGAAGGATTTAGGGCTGGGAATGCAAGCAGCTGCTCCACCTGTGGGAGGGTTACAATTGCCCATATGTCCAGAGTTCTCTTCTTTCAAGCTGGAAACTCTAAGAAGAGATTTAAATTTCCACAGGACCAAGAAAGAGTGGGGATGGGACAAGTTCATTAAATTCTGGGCAGTTGCCATTTTCCAGCAGTCATGAACTGCTGTCAAGTAAGCTTAGACTGTTTGGTGATTGAGGTCAAATTATTTCTCACTTATCATGTAAATTGCAACTCTCACACTTGCCTCATAAGATGGGAGAATGTAGAAGATGGTTTTTTTTTTTTTTCCTACAGTACTGCAGTGCATGACCTTCAAATATGCTTCAGCCCAAACACAGTGTCCCCAAGTTGCAGAGTACAAAATGAACGTACAGAAATCGGTTGCATTTTTATACACCAATAATGAAGCAGCAGGAGAAATCAAGAAACTGATCCCTTTCACAATTGCACAAAAAACCATAAAATACCTAGGAATAAACCTAACCAAAGATATAGGAGAGCTGTATGATGAAAACTATAGAAGACTTATGAAGGAAATTGAAGAAAGCACAAAGAAATGGAAAAACATTCCATGCTCATGGGTTGGAAGAATACATATTTTTAAAATTGGATTATTTTAAATTAATAAGTGTCCTTGGAAGGCTTCTTTTATAAACATACCATCGATTCAATGAACTAGGTTTTGTCAACTGAATGTCAGCTCTTGGCCATCAAACCTACAATTTGCTGAAGGAACTGCTTGTTTAGTGTTTGTTTCCAAGGACTCCATTTTCTTAGGACCTAGAGGTCTGTCCATGAAATTTAAGCCTTTATCCCACCCCTACCTATTGTCATGTTATCTGATGTGTCTTCAGAAACAGAAAACTATTTCCAAGACACAATTTTATGTTAAAGATTAGGAAACCCAAGACAAGAAGGTTCCAAGTTTAGACAACTGGAAATGATCCAGTAGTGAAGAAAAAATTAAAGATGCCAGGGAGAGAAAGGAGAATTACTGGAGTGATGTCCTTGAGGAGACAGAGGAGAAGGAAGCCGAGCTCCAATGAAGGAGTGGGACTTCCATGGAGAAGGAACATTTCTCCCACATACCAGGAGGGGAGGCAGGCTGTGGGATGTTGATAATAAATATTCCTCCTTTACATTCACTTTTTAAACCAACAAGAGGTGATGAATTTTACATATGCCAACCTATATAAGTTTATTCTTATAGATAAATACAGACACAGAAAATACTCAGTCAGAAGGTGGAGTAAGAGTGAGATAAAATTTAATAGTCAAACGAGATTTCATTATTAAACCAGCATTTAATATTGAACTTTAAACTGCCTGCTATTTTCTATAGCTACTATCTCAGACTAAAAGAAGGAGTTAGATGTAAGAATAAATGCAATAAAATCTTTAATAAAATAGTGAAATGTGAAAGTTTTAAGAAATAAATTAACCAATAAGTATCCTAAAAAATAAGCAAGTTTCCCCTTAAAGATAAGAAATTATAAGCAATGATTGATAGGTGGAAAAAAGATGTATCATGAGTGAGTGACTAAACGAATCCTAAAACCAGGCATAGGCCAGAAGTGTTTTTCAGAAGCAGGCAGGTGGCTCAATCTTCCTGCCTCAAAATTAGAGATTCTTCCCCACAATGGTAAACATAGGGTTATTGGTGCTCCTGCTTTTGGTTGAGATACTTCAGATTCCAGTCCTTGTGCCTGGGAACTCCCTTCTGGAATGATATGAATAGCATTCTCACACTGGCTGCAGAGGAATTAGAATATGTGCACGTACATTGGCTTATAGTTGTATATCTCTGCTTTTTATGATGCAGCCTGCAGATTCCTCTCACAGGTACCCAACCCATCATAACATTATCCTAATGGGACAATTTGTTCCGTGCTGAATAAATTTCCTCTACTACCATCTCCATAATTAGGCTCTACAGTAATTAATAACGGTTCCCACATTAGCCCTAGAAATAACAATTAAATATGTAAGTTAATGTGGACTGAAATCTGCCCCTGTGATCTTGCCAGATGGTCTGAGAATAAATTTTCCTTGTGAGATCTGATTCCCTCACATCAAAAGAGGAGCAAACAATGTGTTTTCTTACTTAATAGGCTATTTTCCTTCTTGTGAATGTGGAATTTCTCTTGGAAAGAGAGTTTCTTTCTCTTTTTTCTCTCTATCTCCCTTCACCACTTCTCTCCTTCTCTCTCTTCTCTCTCCCTTTGCCTCCTCTCAAGGCTGTAAAAATGAGTTCAGCTGCAATTAGTCTCATTCAAAGAGAATCCACAATATGTGATAATTACATTATCTACCACCAGTAACACTGACCAAAAAATGTTATAAGGCAGAGAAATAATTCATCATTTTTTTTGCACAAAATAAACCCGACTATAAAAGAGTAGCCTGGGGTACCTGGGCCGTTCTGTTGATTAAGCATCAGACTCTTGGTTCCAGCTTATGTCATGATCTCATAGTTTGTTGGTTTGAGCAGGCGTCAGGCTCTGCACTCAGTGTGGAGCCTGCTTCAGATTCTGTCTCTACCTCTCTCTCTGCCCTTCCCCACCCCCTCAAAAACATATTAACTTTGAAAAAAAGAATAGTCCTAAGAATGTCACACAGGAAGTAATATGGAGGAACTAAAATTCAAGATCTTGTCTGAATGTATTTCCCACACAATTTACTACTCCTGCTCTTCACTGGGTAGCTACATGTCAGGACAGCAATCAGTCAGAGGCCAATTCAACAACTGGTTGGGGCGCCTGGGTGGCTTAGTCGGTTAAGCGTCCGACTTTCGCTTAGGTCATGATCTCGCGGTTCGTGGGTTCGAACCCCGCGTCGGGCTCTGTGCTGACTGCCAGCTCAGAGCCTGGAGCCTGTTTCTGTCTGTGACTCCCTCTCTCTCTGACCCTCCCCTGCTCACGCTGTCTCTCTCTCTCTCTCTCTCCTAGAAATAAAAAAACATTAAAAAAAAAAAAACCCTAGGCCCTAAATAAAAAGGAAACTCACTCTTTAAAAACAAAACAAAAACAAAAACAACTGGTTGATCATTCCACCAATCTCAGTTCTTACTCCTTCCCCTTGCCACTTCCCATTCTATGCTTTTCTGGCTATTGTGGTGGGTTATGAGGAGAAATTGTAGAGGCAGCCCCTGTCCTTGGGAATAAGCATTTAATCAAGGG
Organism: Crocuta crocuta; assembly: GCF_008692635.1. NCBI lineage: Eukaryota > Metazoa > Chordata > Mammalia > Carnivora > Hyaenidae > Crocuta > Crocuta crocuta. Next base: position 58,673 of record NW_027532017.1, on the reverse strand, counting down.
AGAAATCTGATACCCACGGATGGGTTAAAAGATATTTAATGGATTCCCTGAGTGGCTCAGGTTGCCAGAAGCTTAGAAGAGTCAGAAGGAACAAGGTTGGATGAAATGGATTATAAAGAGCTTGCAGAAGGACATGGCAGAGTTTACCATGATTCTTCAGGGGGTAACATGAAGATGGGTAAGTGTAACATTAATCAGGTGTAACAATGCATGACCCTTCCTCACCCCACCCCCCAATCTTCCACATCTTTGTTGGCATAGCTGTGTGTTCTCCTGAAACACAGGCTACATTTGTCAGGAAAAAGACAACTCCATTTTCTGGGTGCTTGGCCAAAGCATGCACCATATACAGCAGTACAGACCCCCAGCCTTTGAAGGTGATCTGAAGCTATAGCTGAGTATCACAACAGCAATTCACACATGCTACAATGCTAATCTCTGTAGATGTACTGGACATGGGAATGTGATCACTGTGACCTCTGCCTATTTTAGTAGATACAGATCCTTTGTCTTTTAAGGCAACATAAATATTAACACTGGCAATAGTAATGAGAAACTAACATTATTACTGTGTACACGCTGCATGCTGGGACACTAATACCTTGATTTGTTTAATCTCATAACACTATGAAGAAGGTATTAATATAATCTAATATCTAATATAACACTAATATAATCCTCAGTTTACAGAAATTATTCTGAGTACTAGAAATGGTGAAACCATTTCTTTGTCTGATTCCAATGGCCATAGATATGACCACTTAATTGTACTGCATGTCTATGATGTTAGAGACGACTCTGCAACAATGTCCGCACTGACAGAAGATAGGGCTCTTAATTCTAGCAGAACCAATTATCCCTGAATGGTTGTCACCATAAAAAAGCATGCACAGAAAGATCTCAAGCTGTTTTTATTGTTCAAATTGCACAAAGACTTTTGTATTAGCAAAGTGACCCCCAAAGAAACTGCACAAACTAATCTCAGCCCATCCATCCATCCATCCATCTGCACATCCATGCATGAAGTCATGATTCCAGTTATCAATCCATCCAAGACATATGTTTGTAGAGCACCAATAGGCCATGAACTGTAGCCCAGACCCCATTAGAAAGCTTTAGTATTATCCTGTGAGGTAGGGCAAGGGACTCTCTCAAGGAACCTTCTTCCTGTTTCATAACTCTGGTCTTCTGTGGTCTCCTCTGGGACCAATTGTTTCTTTTGGCATTCTGTAACATACTTATCACCAACTCATAAACAAAAGTTTCCAGATGCAGCTGTACATTGTATGCATCTTTCTAGCTGCTGAATCACTGAGATTCTTCCCAATGACCAACATCAAAGCACTAGAATATACAGAAATCATGTAGTGCTACAAAATCATTTGAGTGGTGTTTCTTAACTCAATATACATCACAGAGCAGGAAGGGCAAAATCTAAAACTTTGTGGGAAAAAGTACAATTTAGGGATCAATTTTCCATACTTAGGATAAGCCTCCTCCTGTACTGTACCACTGTACCTCCATCTATTTATTCACTTGGTTTGTCATTAAGCAAATTTCCAGGCCTGGAAAGAGGATCTGTCAGTACTTTATTGTTCCTATGTTGCTAGAAATTAAAAGCAACTTGTTCAACCATCCTCTCACTATGGTATTAAAGAGACATTGTTTCAACATCTGCTGAACTACAGAGCTGCTTTATAAGATAACATTATCACTGTGTACTATTATGTACTATTATGATTATTTTAAAAAATAATGGCTGCACATTTTTTTCAGGTGAAAGCATTTAACATAGAGGTTTTTTTTTTTTCTAAATTAGTAGTTAAGCAAATGGATCTAAATGAAAGGCAAATGTCAGCATAAGCCTCAAAAGAACAGGTACATAATAATTTTAAAAATATAAGCTGTCCCTCCCTGCTTTCCATGATCTGGTGTCTGCCCACATTCCCAACTTATTGCTTCAGTCCTTGTCACTCACTTGGGTACTCAACCATAGTCACTGTGTGGCTCTGGGCTGAAAGGACCTCTTGAGTACACATGTGTGTACATGTCTGTGGATGCTCANCATTTATTGAGTCATGATTCCATGTCTGTGGGTGGCCTCCCACAATACATCTGTGTCTTAGTTTCCACTCCTTTGTTTGTTTCTTTTTCTCTTGAGTCAGATGGATTAAGCTTCAGTTGCCCTGGTAACCAACCTCAGTTTTTTATCTCAACTTCTAGTCACAGAAAGAGAGATAGATGGAGACAAGGGTTTTATTACCTGTCCTGGACCTTCAGCTGGGCTGATGTTTGAGGCTGAGTGACCTAGTGAGGATGAGCAGAAGAATGTTGCTATGACAACAGAATTGCTCACCCCTTTCTAGCACACAAGCCCTTCTCCCTCCCTCTCCCTGCCTGCTAGTTCTTACCTAAGAATGGGAATGTGCTTTGGCTAGGAAGGAAGGGATGAGTAGATTTACAGCAGAGGATGCAAGGAGAGATGTGTAATTTTGGGATGTCTTCAAGAGGGACTTTGTGAAGGACGAGTCTCAAAGANCTGACTGCCAGCTCAGAGCCTGGAGCCTGTTTCTGTCTGTGACTCCCTCTCTCTCTGACCCTCCCCTGCTCACGCTGTCTCTCTCTCTCTCTCTCTCCTAGAAATAAAAAAACATTAAAAAAAAAAAAACCCTAGGCCCTAAATAAAAAGGAAACTCACTCTTTAAAAACAAAACAAAAACAAAAACAACTGGTTGATCATTCCACCAATCTCAGTTCTTACTCCTTCCCCTTGCCACTTCCCATTCTATGCTTTTCTGGCTATTGTGGTGGGTTATGAGGAGAAATTGTAGAGGCAGCCCCTGTCCTTGGGAATAAGCATTTAATCAAGGGAGAAATCTGATACCCACGGATGGGTTAAAAGATATTTAATGGATTCCCTGAGTGGCTCAGGTTGCCAGAAGCTTAGAAGAGTCAGAAGGAACAAGGTTGGATGAAATGGATTATAAAGAGCTTGCAGAAGGACATGGCAGAGTTTACCATGATTCTTCAGGGGGTAACATGAAGATGGGTAAGTGTAACATTAATCAGGTGTAACAATGCATGACCCTTCCTCACCCCACCCCCCAATCTTCCACATCTTTGTTGGCATAGCTGTGTGTTCTCCTGAAACACAGGCTACATTTGTCAGGAAAAAGACAACTCCATTTTCTGGGTGCTTGGCCAAAGCATGCACCATATACAGCAGTACAGACCCCCAGCCTTTGAAGGTGATCTGAAGCTATAGCTGAGTATCACAACAGCAATTCACACATGCTACAATGCTAATCTCTGTAGATGTACTGGACATGGGAATGTGATCACTGTGACCTCTGCCTATTTTAGTAGATACAGATCCTTTGTCTTTTAAGGCAACATAAATATTAACACTGGCAATAGTAATGAGAAACTAACATTATTACTGTGTACACGCTGCATGCTGGGACACTAATACCTTGATTTGTTTAATCTCATAACACTATGAAGAAGGTATTAATATAATCTAATATCTAATATAACACTAATATAATCCTCAGTTTACAGAAATTATTCTGAGTACTAGAAATGGTGAAACCATTTCTTTGTCTGATTCCAATGGCCATAGATATGACCACTTAATTGTACTGCATGTCTATGATGTTAGAGACGACTCTGCAACAATGTCCGCACTGACAGAAGATAGGGCTCTTAATTCTAGCAGAACCAATTATCCCTGAATGGTTGTCACCATAAAAAAGCATGCACAGAAAGATCTCAAGCTGTTTTTATTGTTCAAATTGCACAAAGACTTTTGTATTAGCAAAGTGACCCCCAAAGAAACTGCACAAACTAATCTCAGCCCATCCATCCATCCATCCATCTGCACATCCATGCATGAAGTCATGATTCCAGTTATCAATCCATCCAAGACATATGTTTGTAGAGCACCAATAGGCCATGAACTGTAGCCCAGACCCCATTAGAAAGCTTTAGTATTATCCTGTGAGGTAGGGCAAGGGACTCTCTCAAGGAACCTTCTTCCTGTTTCATAACTCTGGTCTTCTGTGGTCTCCTCTGGGACCAATTGTTTCTTTTGGCATTCTGTAACATACTTATCACCAACTCATAAACAAAAGTTTCCAGATGCAGCTGTACATTGTATGCATCTTTCTAGCTGCTGAATCACTGAGATTCTTCCCAATGACCAACATCAAAGCACTAGAATATACAGAAATCATGTAGTGCTACAAAATCATTTGAGTGGTGTTTCTTAACTCAATATACATCACAGAGCAGGAAGGGCAAAATCTAAAACTTTGTGGGAAAAAGTACAATTTAGGGATCAATTTTCCATACTTAGGATAAGCCTCCTCCTGTACTGTACCACTGTACCTCCATCTATTTATTCACTTGGTTTGTCATTAAGCAAATTTCCAGGCCTGGAAAGAGGATCTGTCAGTACTTTATTGTTCCTATGTTGCTAGAAATTAAAAGCAACTTGTTCAACCATCCTCTCACTATGGTATTAAAGAGACATTGTTTCAACATCTGCTGAACTACAGAGCTGCTTTATAAGATAACATTATCACTGTGTACTATTATGTACTATTATGATTATTTTAAAAAATAATGGCTGCACATTTTTTTCAGGTGAAAGCATTTAACATAGAGGTTTTTTTTTTTCTAAATTAGTAGTTAAGCAAATGGATCTAAATNTTGGGACAAGCACATTTATTGAGTCATGATTCCATGTCTGTGGGTGGCCTCCCACAATACATCTGTGTCTTAGTTTCCACTCCTTTGTTTGTTTCTTTTTCTCTTGAGTCAGATGGATTAAGCTTCAGTTGCCCTGGTAACCAACCTCAGTTTTTTATATACACTTCTATTNTTGGGACAAGCACATTTATTGAGTCATGATTCCATGTCTGTGGGTGGCCTCCCACAATACATCTGTGTCTTAGTTTCCACTCCTTTGTTTGTTTCTTTTTCTCTTGAGTCAGATGGATTAAGCTTCAGTTGCCCTGGTAACCAACCTCAGTTTTTTATCTCAACTTCTAGTCACAGAAAGAGAGATAGATGGAGACAAGGGTTTTATTACCTGTCCTGGACCTTCAGCTGGGCTGATGTTTGAGGCTGAGTGACCTAGTGAGGATGAGCAGAAGAATGTTGCTATGACAACAGAATTGCTCACCCCTTTCTAGCACACAAGCCCTTCTCCCTCCCTCTCCCTGCCTGCTAGTTCTTACCTAAGAATGGGAATGTGCTTTGGCTAGGAAGGAAGGGATGAGTAGATTTACAGCAGAGGATGCAAGGAGAGATGTGTAATTTTGGGATGTCTTCAAGAGGGACTTTGTGAAGGACGAGTCTCAAAGAAGCATTTTGTGCAGTACTGAGGCCCTAGGAGATGATGAAGACTATATGAAGGCACGGTAGCTCTAAATGTGGTTCTATGATTTTCTCCAGAGGTACACAGTGCTACATCATTTTCTGAAGTCATGCTCCGTGGCTCAGGCCCTGGAAAATGGGGTCTGTGCTGCTAAAGTAGAATGGAGCCTGTCATCACTTATGGAGGATAAGGGATGACTTGAGAAGGATCTGCTCACCTCAGTGACAGCTTTTGTGAGTTACTCTATCCTGTGTGTGGGTTTGGTCCACTCTTCCTTTCTTCTGTGTTCTGTTTTGAAGGTCCACTTATGGGATGCAAAATGTTCTGGGTTAAAGTAGAAGACAATTTAAGGATGCCCCAATCTCTAACATTCACTCATTGGAGGGTGGAGGGTGGAGAAACCAATGAGAATGATATGGTGAGATCATTTGTGCTCTTCAGACTGCATGGAAATTTTGGTTGATTTATTCTCCCTGACTGATGTGATCTTCATCATGAGTGACCATGCTCTGGACTTGACAGTAAGGGGCAAAAACCCCACTGAATTTGTGTCTAATCTGGTATGTGTAATCAGATGCTATTGTCAACAACAACAACAAAACAATCTGGAATGCAAGGATTTAGTCAGAGTCAAGGAAAAGCTTTATTATCATGCAGCTTACAAACCAGGAAGACTCAGCCTTTGGCTGCACATAGACAGTACATTACAAAGGGGAAGGTTTGGGCTCAGGGTTAAATAGGCAAAAACTGCAAGTTCTGTACCCTTTATTGAGAATGGTCAGACTCAGGTCCCAAACTGCAAACTTCAGGAGCAGAGTGACAAGCAGGGTACAACTCACTATTTCTGGTAGCAGTTTCAGAATGTGACAGCTGCTGAAAAGCATGGCATGATGTGATGCAGGGGCCATTTTGTGAAATTTGCTAAATTTTTTGCAAGTTTGTCACCTGAGGCTGTGCTCACTGGTTTTGCTCCTCATGGTCATTTGGCCTGATTAAAATTTTAGTTTCTCTTCCATCTTGTATATTAGCTGTTGTGGTTTAATTATTGGAGTGTTTTGTTCTCACTATATTGTGAATGGTTCATTTGAATCAATGTTCAGTCTGTTTTGGTGAAAATGCTCTGATTCCACCTTGCCTACCTCTTTCTTTCCAAGATGGGGAAGGGATATGTATCGTTTACAAGTCTCCTGGCTGATGCTGGAAGGGGGGTCTATGAAATTCCTATTTTTCTAACACTGTCCTTGGTGGTTTCTGAGGAGAGGATGACTCTTCTCTCCCTGGACCACCTGGTAAAGTTGACCTGCATCACCCATGCATGTGGCTGGCATAACTTGCATGTTCCTCTCTCTCCTCTTGGTTGGGAGCTAGTGCTCCCTAACTGACCCAGCCTCAGCTCACCTGTGCTAGCATCTGAAGACCTCTCTGAATCTTGGTCTCAACCTCCAACTACACCCTGGGCAGGGCTGTTGTTACACAGAATCATCTGCAGGGTCTCTTGCCTCCTTAGGGAAGCTCCTAAGTGAACTTGCCTCCAAGTTCACTTTGCAGGCTTCCTTTACGAAGCCCTCGGTGTGACTCAGTCACTTTCCACATTTCGAGGCTGCCCGGTCATCCTGCAAAATGAACTCCTCTGGGTCCCAAACATAAATGGGCGGAAAATCCTCTCCTCTACTTTTATGATATATCTTGCTTGTCCCCTCCCATAGAGGGGAGTCAGACTTAAGAGCCTTATCTCCACATACCACCTCCTCAGTGTGTCTTCTACTCCTCCAGGGCTGGGAAAGAACACTTGTATTTTGCTTGATCTTCATGCTGACAAGGCTCCCCATAGTATATCCAGGTCCAAAAGGGAAAGCTTTAGAGTTTGCTTTTTTTTTTTTGAAGGGAAAAAGAGATTAGTTAACTGATAAAGAAACATAAAATAGAAGGGATTACCAAATATGAACTCTCGTGCCCTCATTAGCAGGGCAAGATTTATAAGAGTAAACTTGGAGTTCAAAGACAAGCATCATGTTTTAAAAGGGTCCTAGGAGGTGTTGTGTCTCCAATTTTAATGTCAGTTCTCAGAGAGATCCACTCCTAAGTCATCTGCTTATACCAGTGCCTGGTAACTATTAAGGATAGTTGGGTAGCAGAGATGAACTTACTTAAAACTTGTGATGCCTTCCAAGAGTTCCAGGCCAAGTCTAAGTCCATGTTAATGTCTCATGGAGGGTAGGCAAATTTTTTCAATATATTTCTCATATTTACCACATAATCAATTAAAAAAGCAGGACTTGAGATAAGCTCAATAGTTTAATCTTTAAAGGGAAATACTTTTCTCATTACTGGAAGGAGAACAGTCTACATTATTGGAAAACAGAATGAAAGCATAACTGTCCTAATATAAAGTCATTGTAATGAAAATGTTTGCTTGAGATCTTCCCATTCTGGGAAAAATGCCTTATCTGGCTTTCTTACTGAAGTTTGAATATATATTCCGGGCTCAATCTTAAACAAGGCATTTTTTTCCCCTAATAGTTTTATGGATGTTGGTCCCATCAAGATAAGACAAGCGGGAGCACTCTGGCACCCAGCAGCTTTTCTTGGGCTCTTGATTTCTCCAGCTGGTAGTTGCTCACAGAAAATCAGTGATGCTATCAAACTCATTTTTGAGGACTCCCAGTGCCTGCCCTGTTCTGAGAATGGACAGTCTCAGTCACCCTATGAATACATATCTTGACTGCCTAATTTGCAGATTGGGAAACTAAGGAATATGTCTGCTGCCATGCTTCCAGAAAGCTTACTAGATGAAGTAGTGACAGCACTGCTGCCCATTATAGGTGACTTTATGATGTGCTAACATCTTCTCTTTCTCCCTCTCATTTACCATGGGTATATTAAGTAGCAGTGAACTAGTTTGATGATTTAGAAGGAAAACAAAGCAAGACAACACAAACACCTCAAGACTTAGAGGTTATTGTGGGGCACACATGCATTGCAGATTAGTTATAGATTTGAAGTGAGATTCTCCAGTAAAACCACTATGCTTCCCCCTTCCATCCATGACAATCTGCAAGGAAGCAACGACAGGTCTCAGGTGGCCTTTTATTCAGCATTCAAAAACATTAATGGAACCCGTCTATTATTAATAGGTGTCTTTTAATGATTATTAATATTTGAGAGAGAGAGAGAGCGTGCAAGCAGTGGAGGGGCAGGCAGAGAGGGAGACAGAGGATCTGAAGCAGGCTCTACACTGACAGCAGCAAGCCCAATGTGGGCCTCGAACTCACGAACTATGAGATCATGACCTGAGCTGAAGTTGGATACTTAACCCACTGAGCCACCCAGGAGCCTCCTTAGT
>NW_027532017.1:49639-49813 GCF_008692635.1 Crocuta crocuta | reverse complement strand
CCTGAGAAGGTGTTTTTTACTCTTGTAGAAGCAGGTCACTTAGCACTTATCTGGGGAGTGAAAGAATACCAACCAACCAACAAATATAGAAGTTATTGGGGGGGCGCCCGGGTGGCTTAGTCGGTTAAGCGTCCGACTTTCGCTCAGGTCATGACCTCGCGGTTCGTGGGTTCG
>NW_027532017.1:13380-46900 GCF_008692635.1 Crocuta crocuta | reverse complement strand
ACGAAGTGTTAGGAAGACAATAACCCAGGTCCTAGGCCAGGAACAACCTACTTTACACAGAGCGGTTAGGGAGAGCCTTTCTGAGGAGGCAATACTGGAGCAGAAACCTGATGGTTAGAAGTAACCAACCATGTAAGGATCCAGGGAGAGACTCTTCCAGGCAGAGACAACTGTGATTACCAATTTCATAATGAGGGAAGAACCTTGGTGTGTTCAAGGAACAGGAGTAGGCTAGAGTTGCTGCCATGAAGGCAAGAGATAAGGAGATTGTTTGGACATGAAAACAGTAGCAGTAGATGAGCCCAGTAGGGGATGGATACAGAATGTATTCAGAAGAGCGAATCTAGATGACTTGTTGCTGGGTTGCCATGGAGGCCAACAAAATGCAACACATGAAGAGGTGTGCTTTGGACATGTTAATTGTGTGGTTCCTTCTGGTCATCCAAGAAAACACAGACAAATCTGGATCTCAGGGAACAAGTTGGTGCATGAGGTATGAATGTAGGGGGTCACATTGTGTACATGATACATGCCAGCAAAAAGGATGAAACAACTCACAGATAGAGTGTAGCATGAAAAAGCCCCTATTGAAAGTCACATGCAGAGATTAGAAAAAGCGCAAGTGCAAAATCTAATAGCTCACCTAAAGGAACTAGAGGCAGAGCAACAAGAACGCCCTAAACCCAGTAGAAGAAGAGAAATAGTAAAAATTAGAGCAGAAATAAACAACATAGAGACCAAAGAAACAATTGAACAGATCCATGAAACCAAGAGTTGGTTTTTTGAAAAAGTAAANTGAGTAAGAAGTAGATACTGACAAGGAATGGAGTGGCTATTGTGGTTGAAGGAAAAACACCCAGAGAGTATATTGTCAAATAACCAAAATTAAAAATGAAAAAAAAAAGGAAGGGAGTATGGGAGGGAGGGACGTTTCAAAAAGGAAGCAATTATCAAATGTACCAAAGGCAGTTGAGAGATACAATAAGTTGGAGATGAGAGCATCATCATGGGGTTTGGCAAAATGAAGGTCACTATTGCCCTTGACAAAATCAGTTATCTTTTGTGGGGCAGGCTGATATAAGCATGATTGAAATAGTTATCAAGGAAAATGTTTATAGAACAAGCGGAGACAGACTTGGTATTTGGAACATCAGGGAAATGTGCCAGTGAAGAGGGAGCATGGGGTGGGTTGAGGATAAAGTGCAAGCTAGTGCAGTCCACCACCTCCCACCCTCCTGGTGGGATATATGTGATATTCCTCAGGCACTCCTGGCTGTCCAAGGACAAAGGAAAGGGAAGAAAACTCCATAGTATAAAACCAGCCATTCTTCACAACCCCAACTCAGCTCTTTCTGCCCATGGGTCCTGTCCCCATGCTTTAAAAAAAAAATCACCTTTTTGCACCAAAGACATCTTCAATAATTCTTTCTTGGTCATGGGCTCTGGAGCCCTCCCCCCCCCAACCACCATCATCCCAAAATCTCATCAGCAGTACCTTGGAAGTATATTGGATCAGAGATGACTTCGTTTTACTTCGTTTTGTATAAAGGGTGAGAAATATGAGCATGTTTATAGGTAATTAAATGACCCAGGAAAAAATGGGAACATAACAATTTGAGACAAAAGAATGACCATGACAAAGGCCTACTCCTGGGTGGCTCCATCAATTAAGCATCTGACTTCGGCTCAGGTCATGATCCCATGGTTCCTGAGTTTGAGTCTCACATCGGGTGAACTTGAGCCCCGCTTGGGGTGAGCCCCACTTCTGTCTCGCCTCCTTCTCTCTCTTTCCTCTCTCTCTTTCCCCTTCGTGAGATTCTCTCTCCCTCTCTGCACTTGCTCACTTGTGTCCTCCTCTCTCTCTCTGTCCCCTCCCTCTCAAAAAAAAAAAAAAAAGCCCATTCCTCCTGAAAAAGATAGTCATGGGATCCAGGTGAGGGGCCTGGCCTCAAGTGGATTCAGGTCACTTCCTCCAGAGAGGCAGCAGAGAATGCAAGCGCAGGTCCAGTGTTGCTGGGAAGTGGTGAGTTCCTCTTTGGTGCCTTCTCCTCTCTTAATGATTATCATTTAATATCATGAGAATAGTGAGCGCTGGTGACTGTGGAAGGCTACTGCAGGTAGAGGAGAGAGAAGATAGAAGTATGGATGGTGCAGAGAGTGTGTCTTTTATTGGGGTTTACCAAGAAAGTAGAGAAGAGGGAGCATGGAACCAAAGACGTATATTTGAGGGAGAGAGTTTTATAGCCCTGGCTAAGCTGGGGAGGGAGCAGCTTGGTGGAAGTAGAGGAAGGCTGTGGGGTCTTTGGACAGCAGGCCCCCAAGAGGTTGAAAGCTGTGGATGTAGAGTCATTAGAGAGGGAGCCCAAGGAACAGGGCATTGCATTGGGGGAGATGACAGAGAGGAATGCTACAAAGGGACAGCATTGGAGAGGCCCAGGGCATGGCCAAGAAGAGGGGGATGCTCCGAGGGGAGAAGAATATCCCTGAGGACAGAGAGGCTATGAGCTGACTGAGTCATCTTCGTGGGCTCTGAGGTGGCCTGGAGGGTTCAGAGGAGTGAGGGGTGAGAGGAGGACAGCTAGTGTGCCACGGGGAAACCCCGTTCACAGGATGGGTTTGGACGGGAGGAGAATGACCAGTGAATCCATACAGATGTCGTACGTGAGACGGTGGGGGCGGCTGGGAAGTCGGGCAACTAGATCCGGACCTTACCACTTTGGTCTCTTACCCAACAGTTCTCAACACTGGGAGGAAGCCTCTGAAAGAGCCGGGCAGATGTACTGGCACCGACCTCACTGGCCTCCTGCGCGCAGGCCCAGAATTCACCATTCGGAGCACGTCCTTCAGGCCCCTTTCTTCCTGGGTGTTGGGACTTCCTTCTTCTGTTGCTATGGTTTTGCGGGAGGAAATAGAAAGGCTTTTGTGCTAGAGACAGTGCGGCAGGGACAGTTCGGCTCTTTCTGTTCCACTCTCTGGTCTTCGCCCCTATCCCTCTTGACCTCTTTAGCCACGATCTCCATGTCTCTGCGTGGAATATCAGCGGAAAAGATAGATTTTTATTTAAGGATTGGTAGCAGTTGGTCTCATTTGCCCGCAGATGGCAATGTTGCGCCGAACAGCCACCCAACTCGCTTCTCCCCCGCCCTTCGTGTTTGAAAAAAATTCCTCGGAGCCTTTTCTGCAAAAAGCGATGGCTTCTTTCTGTGCTGGCCCGGGTTNGCTTCTTTCTGTGCTGGCGCGGGTTATGTAGGTTGTAAGACTGAATCTGTTCTTCTCAATGCATTTCCTTGTGAAAATTCAAGGCCCAGGGACAAAATCCTTTTGCTTTTCAAGTTGGTTTTTCTCTTGAGGTGCTGGCACTGTTCCTTAGCAACTTATATTTCTGCTTTTTAAAACGTCATGTTGGGATCTTTTTTCAGCTTGTCCTGGGTTTTATTGACCTGGGTTTTATATACGGTAAAATAAATTCTCATTATAAAAGTCACTAAGGCTCAGTATAGAACATATGGAGGACAAAGTGTAATAAAGAAAACTAATCATATCCTTAGTCCCATCATCCAGCAATGATCATTAATAATACGTCGTGATAAATCTTCTTAGAGGTTTTTCACTCATAAAACTGAATTTAAGCATGAAGTTCTTACTGCATCATGACTTGAAAATCTCACTTTTTAAACAGAGTATTACCTTGTTACCCCCATCGTAAAAATCATTTGAAAAAGACATTTAAAGTTCTTATTCATTTGTCTTCCTAAAACAACACACACTCTAAAAGAGTGAAAAAAAATTAGTATCTGAGATGGAAAGCAGAAATAACTTGTGACCTCCATCTCAAAGGCAAATATCATAATGGACCCTTCCTAAAGAAGGGGTTATGTTTATTTTGCTTTGCTTTTGCCAACCACTGTATTTTCAGCACACCAACATAACAGTGCCTAGCACTGTATTTTCAATACATATTTGTTGAAAAATTGAACAAGTAGTTCATTTCTTTCTGTGGCTTTTTTTGGTCAATATAATTTATTTTTTATGAAACTGAAATAATACTCTGTGAACAATTTCCTATATTGCCTCCCCCCCTTTCTATTAAGCAGTTTATTGTGGGCAATAACTATGTTATTACACTTTTTAAAAAAGTTTTCCTGGATGTTTTACCCTCTTCCCCTTTCATTCTTGTATTGGGAGCAAGAACACATCCTGTAAACCAATGTGCAATGTAATTCTGACAGACCTCAGGCCTGAATGTTGAGGCCCTCTTTGAGGAGCTTCGAGACTCTTGAAAATTGACTTCTCCTCTGTGTGCCACAATTTCCATAGGTATAAAATGAAGGCAGTAATAGCATCTGCTTTATGGGTGGGTGACCTGCACAAATAACTCAACAAGTTCTTAGCTTGAGCCTGGCACTTGTAGAGATCATGTTATTATTGTTGGTGTTATCTCCAATATTCTCTATAGTGTATAGTAGGTACAGATCTTAAAGTCACAAGACTGTGATAAAATGTATTCTAAATTTACTTACTGCACACTAATAATTTCTGGGGGAAATTCAGTCAAGTAAATGCATGAGATGAACAGAGTCATAATTCCTCCAAGATTATACCATCATAAAATGAAAAGAATATTTTTGTGTGTACATATTTTCCACCATGTCTGATTTTTGTAATAGATTTCCAGAAGTAGATTTGCTAAGTTGAAAAGACGTGAACACTTTAAACACTATTGGTATACATTGTGAAAAACATTATTTCCATTTGTATTGTTACTGACATTCGATGAAAACATTGGTTTTTCATACTCTCATCACGTTTCATGATATAAAATAATTAGCTTATGAGTTTTAGCTGTATATGTGAAGATCATGACCCATAGTCAGGAAACTACATTACAAGTACTTTTCTTGTATTTTGCTTTTTAATTAGTTGTGGTTTTCAGATGCAAACCCAAGTTTATTTTTATGTAGCTAATTCCAACCATCTTTCATGCATGCTGTACCTTTTGGTACAAGGCTGAGAAAGTCCTTCATAATCCACCTTTCCTGTTACTTATTTTTTATCCCTACTCCTCATTCTGCTTCCAGTCCCCTGACTAGTAAACTCCCCACTGAAATGCCTTGAAGATGTAAAACAAATGAACGTTCACAGTAACCACAGAAAGTTAAGGTTTACCCCCTAACTACTTGGCACCATCTGAGATTTCCCACTTACAAGAATGCTGACTGAAATGACTCTCTGATCCATCTCAGCACAACTTTTAGTAGGACCAAGAGGTGCCAGAGGCTGCTTTTTTTAATAGTTTATTTATTTTTGAGACAGAGAGAGACAAAGCATGAGTGGGGGAGGGGCAGAGAGAGAGAGAGGGAGACACAGAATCTGAAACAGGCTCCAGGCTCTTAGCTTTCCGCACAGATCCTGATGTGGGGCTCGAACCCACAAATCGTGAGATCATGACCTGAGCCAAAGTAGGACGTTTAACAGACTGAGCCACCCAGGCGCCCCCAGAGGCTGCTTTGACAAGGCCACATGGGTAACCACAAAGGAGAACTGGACTAGTCCTGCTAGAAATTACATGTCCTCTGCAAATGATATAGCCCTAGAGAAAAGAGAATGCCTTCTAAATGGAATCCTTGAAACTCCCTCCCCATGCCCCAGCATTTCCTGGGGAACAATCCAATCCTGTTGACAGGGGCCCGGTGAACTCATTTCTAACTATAGAGATTTATTAGAGACCACTTTCAGGAATGCTGGGGGTTGGGCTTTAATGCTAATGCCATCACAGAGATCACTCCCTGTTTTGTTAATGGTCTTAAGCCTGAAATGTCAGCTGCTGTTCAGAAGCAGAAAACAGTCTGTTAGAACTTGCCATCCATGAGTTATAACAATTAGCCTAACATTTTATGGATAGTCTGATAAAAAGAAAAAGAAAACCAACACACAAACTTATGATATTACAGCTTAAACACCCGGAGGTGAACAAAGACCCTCCACAAATACAATACAGATAGACAGAGACACTGGTACATATTGGGGAAAAGACGTCAGTGGGCCTGAATTGCACTGTATTGGCCAGGACCCCGAGAGTCAAACAAGCTGCTCAATCAGAAAACAATATGATGCCCTACCAAGGAAGGCATTTTTCATTTTTCAGTACTGCCAAGTGCCTTTGGTTCAGTAAAGTGAAAAAACCCTATTGGTCAGAGTTCTCCAGGGAAACAGAACCCAGTAGAGTGTGTATGTATGTGTGTGTGTGTGTGTGTGTGTGTGTGTGTTCAGAGAATTGACTCATCCAATTGTGCAAGCTGATAAGTAGGCTGGCAGGCAAGAGACTTAAGGAAGAGTTTATCATGCAGTTTGAATCTGAAGATAGTCTGCTGGCAGAATTTCCTCTTCTTTGAAGAATGTCAGTCTTTTTTTTTTTCTTGATGCCTTCATATGATTGGATGAGGCCCCCCCACGTTATGGAGGCTAAATTATTTTACTTAAAGTCTACTGATTTAATGTTTATCTCATCTAAAAAATTACATTCACAGCAAGACCCATCAATATGCTGCCAAAGGAGACTCATTTCAGACCTAAAGATACCTGCAGATTGAACATGGAGATGGAGAAACATTTATCACACAAATGGATGTCAGAAGAAAGCTGGAATATCAATACCTATATCAGAGAAAATAGACTTTAAAACAAAGACTGTAACAAGAGACAAGGACACTATATAATCATAAAATGGAGAATCCAATAGGAAGATAAAACAATTGTAAGTATTTATGAAAACCTCCTAAATATTTAAAACATTTAATAACAAACATAAAGGAACTCATTGATAATAATACATTAATAGGAGACCTTAATACCCCACCTAAATCAATAGACAAATCATTTAAACAGAAAATAAATAAGGAAATAAAGGTTTTGAATGACACATTGGACTAGATGGACTTCACCGATATATTCAGAACATTCCATACTAAAACAGCAGAGTACACATTCTTTTCAAGTGCACATGGAACATTCTTAAGATTATCACATAAAAGTCACAAAACGAGCCTCAACAAAAACAAAAAGATAGAAGTCAAACATGTACCTTTTCTGATCACAATCTATGAAACTAGAAGTCAACCACAAAAAAAATTCAGGAATGAACACAATTACATGTAGGTTACACAACATGCTACTAAACAATGACTTGGTCAATGAGGACATAAAAATTGCATGGAAACAAGTGAAAATGAAAATACCACAGTCCAACACCTTTGGGATACAGCAAAAGTGTTCCTAAGAAAGAAGCATATAGCAATGCAGGATTACCTTAAGGAGCAAGAAAAATATCAAAGAACCTAACGTTACATCTAATGGAGCTAGAGAAACAAATGAAGCCTAAACCAGCAGAAGGAAGGAAATAACAAAGATTAGAGCAGAAGTAAATGATAAAGAAACTAAGAAAGCAATAGATCAAATCAATGAAACCAGGAACTATTTCATTGGAAATTTTAATAAAATTGATATACCTCTAGCCAGACTTATCAAAAAGAAAAGAGAAAAAACCCAAATAAATAAAATCACAATAAGATAGGATAAATAACAACTAACACCATAGAAGTACAAGGGATTTTAAGAGAATATTATGAAAAACTATATGCCAACAAATTGGACAACCTGGAAGAAATGGACAAATTCCTAGACACATATAAAATAACAAAAATGAAACAGGAAAAAATATAAAATTTGAATAGATTGATAGCCAGCAAAGAAATTGAGTCAGTAATAATAATAATAATAAAAACCTCCCGACAAACAAAAGTCCAGGGCCAGATGGTTTCACAAACAAATTGTTCCACACATTTAAAGAAGAGTTGATGACTACACTTCTCAAACAATTAAAAAAAATAGAAAAGGAAGGAAAACTTCCAAATTCATTCTATGAGACCAGCATTATCTTGATACCAAAACCAGATAAAGCCTACACTAAAAAAGAGAACTATAGCCCAATATCCCTGATGAACATGCAAGCAAAAATTCTCAGTAAAATAACACCAAACCAATCCAACAACACTTTTAAAAAATAACTCACCGCAGTCAAATGGGATTTATTTGTGGGTTGCAAGGGCGGTTCAATATTTGCAAATTAATCAAAACAATACATCACATTAATAAAAGAAAGGATAAGAACCATATGATCATTTCAACACATGCAGAATAAGTATTTGACAAAGTGCAACATCCATTCATGATAAAGACCCTCAAGAAAGGTTTGGAGGGAACACACCTCAACATGATAAAGGCCATATATGAAAAATCCACAGCTAACATATTCAATGGGAAAACTGAAAGCATTTCCTCTATGGTCAGGAACAGGAAAGGGATGTGAACTTTACCACTGTTATTTAACATAATACTGGAAGTCCCAGCCAGAGCAATCAGACAACAAAAAAATAAATAAAAGACATCCAAATTGGCAAGGAAGAAGTAAAACTGTCACTATTTGCAGACGGCATAATACTATATATAGAAAATCTGTAAGAGTCCTCAAAAAAAAAAGAAAAAGAAAAAGAAAAAAAAAAACCCTTCTAGAACTTAATAATGAATTCAGAAAAGTCCCAGAACACAAAGTCAATTTACAGAAATCTGTTGCATTTCTATACACTAAAAATGAAGCGGCAGAAAGAGAAATTAAGGAACCAATCCCATTCACAATTGCATCAAAAATAAGATCCCTAGGAATAGACCTAACCAAAGACTTGAAAGACCTGTACTCTGAAAACTATAAAACACTGATGAAAGAAACTGAAGAGGACACAAAGAAATAGAAAGACATTCCATGCTCATGAATTAGAAGAACAAATATTAAAATATCTATACTACTCAAAGCAATGTACACACTTAATGTAATCCCTATCAAAATGCCACCATCATTTTTCACAGAGCTAGAATAAACAATCCTAAAATTTGTATGGAACCACAAGATCAAGACTAGCTAAAGCAACCTTGAAAAAGAAAATGGAAGCTGGAAGCATCACAATTCTGGACTTCAAGTTCTATTACAAAGCTGTAGTGATCAAAACAGTATGGTACTGGTACAAAAATAGACACATATATCAATAGAATAGAATAGAGAACTCAGAATGAACCCAGAAGTATATGGTCAATTAATCTTTGACAAAGCAGAAACGAATATCTAATTGGAAAAGGATGGTTTCTTCAACAAATGGTGTTGGGGAAACTGGACAGCCACATAAGAAAGAAAGAAAGAAAGAGAGAGAGAGAGAGAGAGAGAGAGAGAAAGAAAGAAAGAAAGAAAGAAAGAAAGAAAGAAAGAAAGAAAGAAAGAAAGAAAGAAAGAAAGAAAAGAAAGAAAGAAGAAAGAAAGAAAGAAAAGGAGGGAAGGAAGGAAAGAAGAAAAGAAAGGAAAAAACCTGGATTACTTTCTTACACTATACACAAAAATAAATTAAAAATGGATTAAAAACCCAAATGTGAGACCCAAGACCATAAAAATCCTATAAGACAACACAGGCAGTAACTTCTTTGACATCAGCCATAGTTACTTCTTTCCATTAATGTCTTCCAAGGCATAGAAAACAAAAGCAGGGAAAAAAACCACAAATAAACTATTGGAGTACATTAGAATAAAAGGCTTCTGCAAAGCAAACAACAAAACTAAAAGGCAACCTATGGAATGGGAAAAGATATTTGAAAAATGACATGTCTGATAAAAGGTTAGTATCCAAATTATATAAAGAAGTTATAGGGGTGCCTGAGTGGCTCAGTCGGTTAAGTGTACAACTCTTGGTTTTGGCTCAGGTCATGATCTCATGGTTCGTGAGTACAATCCGTGCATTGAGCTCCATGCTGACAGTGGGGAGCCTGCTTGGGATTCTGTCTGTCTGCCCCTCCCCTGCTTGTGTGCTCTCTCTCAAATAAAATAAACTTTTAAAAAGTTATGAAACTCAACACCCAAAATCGAATAGTCCAGTGACAAAATAGGTAGAAGACATGAATAGAAAGTTTCCCAAAGAAGACATACAGATGGCCAACAGACAAATGAAAGGTTGCTTAACATCACTGATTATCAGGGAAATGCAAATCAAAACTTCAATGAGATATTACCTCATACCTGTCAGAATGGCTAACATCAATAACACAAGAAACCACACATATTGGTGAGGATGTGGAGAATGGGGAACCCTCTTGCATTGTTGGTGGGAATGCAAACTGGTTCAGACACTCTGGAAAACAGTATGGAGGTTCTGAAAAAAGTGAAAAATAGAATTACCCTATTATCCAGCAATTGCACATTCAGACTTTTACCCAAAGAAAATACAGATTCAAAGGGATACATGCATCCCTAAGGTTATAGCAGCATTATCTATATAGACAAATTATGGAAACAACCTAAGTGTCCATCAGCTGTTGAATGGATAAAGAAGTGGTACACACACACACACACTGAATGAAATATTCCTTGGCCATCAAAATGAATGAAATCTTGCCATTTGCAATGATGTAGATGGAGCTATAGTGTATTATGCTAAGGGAAATAAGTCACTCAAAGAAAGACAAATATTATAAATTTTCACACACATGTGGAATTTAAGTAACAAAACAAATCAGCAATGGAATAAAAGAGAGAGAAACAAACTAAGAAACAGACTCTTAACTATAGAGAACAAAGTGGTGGTTGCCAGAGGGTAGGTCGGTAGGGTACTGGGGGAGACAGATGATGAGGATTAAGAGTACATTTATAGTGATGAACTCTGACTACTGCATAGAATTGTTGAATTACTATACTGCACACTTGAAACTAATATAACACTGTAAACTATGCTGAAATTGAAATTTAGAACCTAATTACAAATATATTCATTGCAACATTTAAAATAGTGTTTCTGTGGCTTAGAGAAGTTGTCACATAAAATTAACCATCNGACAGATGGGGGGGGGAGAGAGAGAGAGAGAGAGAGAGAATCTCAAGCAGGCTTCATGCTCAGCATAGAGCCCGATGTGGGGCTCAATCCCACGAAACCATGATCATGACCTGAGCTGAAACCAAGATTCGGAAACTCAACTGACTGAGCCACCCAGGCGTCCAAACCTAATTTCTTTTAGACATTGGAGCCACACATGTTTTTGTAAACATTTGGGCCACAAATTCGTTCCAATTTTCTTTCAACTTTCCTTGAATGAATAAGGAAATTTCAGTGGGGGGATTTTCCTATTGAATACTTTGTCTCTGCTCATTTCTTTGTGCCCCTTAACTTCTTAACATACCTTTCTCCTCAGTCATTTCACCCATACTATCTATTAGAATGGACCCTTTGCAAATCACAAGAGACACATAAATACAGAGAAGAGGTTTCTGGAGGGGAGGTAAGTGGGGGATGGGCTAAATGGGTGATGAGCATTAAAGAGAGCACTTGTTGGGATGAGCACTGGGTGTTCTATGTAAGTGATGAATCACTAAACTCTACTCCTGAATCATTATTACACTATATGTTAACTAATTTGGATTTAAATACAATTTAAAAATTAAAAAAAAAGTCGAACCAAATAAGAGTCCTTGGCAGATGGCTTCCTAGGGGAATTCTACCACATATTTAAAGAAGAGTTGATACCTACTATTCTCAAACTGTTTCAAAAAATAGAAATGGAAAGAAAGCTTCCAAACTCATTCTATGAAGCCAGCATTACCTTGATTCCAAAACCAGACAAAGACCCCGCTAAGAAAGAAAATTACAGGCCAATGTCCTTGATGAACCTGGATGCAAAAATTCTCAACAAGATACTCGCAGATCGAATGCAACAGTACATTAAAATAATTATTCACCATGATCAAGTAGGGTTTATTCCTGAGCTGCAGGGCTAGTTCAATATTCACAAATCAATCAAAGTGACACACCACATTAATAAAAGAAAGGATAAGAACCATATGACCCTTTCAGTAGATGCACAAAAAGCATTAGACAAAATACAGCATCTTTTCTTGATAAAAACTCTCAAGAAAGTAGGGATAGAAGGAATATACCTCATCATCATAGAAGCTACATACAAAAAGCCAACAGCTAATATCATCCTCAAGGGGGAAAAACTGAGAGCTTTCCCTCTAAGGTCAGGAAAATGACAGGGATGTCCACTATCACTACGGTTGTTCAACACAGTATGGAAGTCCTAGCTTCAGTGATCAGACAAGAAAAATAAATAAAAGGCATCCGAATTGGCAAAGAAGTCAAACTTTCACACTTCGCAGATGACATGATACTCTACATGGAAAACCCAAAAGACTCCACCAAAAACTGCTAGAACTGATCAATGAATTCACCAATGTTTCAAGATATAAAATCAATGTACAGAATTCGGTTGCATTTCTATACACCAATAATGAAGCAGCAGAAAGAGAAATCAAGGAATCGATCCCCTTTGTAGTTGCACCAAAACCCATACGATACCTAGGAATAAATCTAACTAAAGAGGTAAAAGAAATATACACTGAAAACTATAGAAAACTTATGAAATAAATTGAAGAAGACACAAAGAAATGAAAATCATTCTATGCTCATGGATTAAAAGAACAAATGTTGTCAAAATATCTATACTACCCAAAGTAATCTACACATTCAATGCAATCTCAATCAAAACACCAGTATCTTCACAGAGCTAGAACAAACAATCCTAAAATTTGTATGGAAGTGGAAAAGACCCCAAATAGCCAAAATAATGTTGAAGAAGAAAACCAAAGCTGCAGTCATCACAATTCCAGTCTTTAAGTTGTATTCCATGGTGTTTTTCTATTTGATCTCACACAGAGCTCAGCTTTGCAGAAAAAAAAAAAAAATTTACATGGTGTTAACTGAAAACAATAAAAATCATCTGGAATTGTTAACATCACAGGTGTCTAAGTCTGTGATTTCAGTTAAGGCAAACAAGAGATTGGCTCAAAATTTAAAAGTTAGACTTGAAGAACTAGACAACCATAGGGTACCTGGTAAATCTCCAATATATTTATGGAATCTAGGAGATTGCATATGTGCTGAACTGTGTGCATGCCCAAGAAAGGGCTGAGACTGCCACAGTGACTCATCTCTGGCTGATCTTGAGGCCCTGCAGAAGCAAGAAGTGAAAGCTAATGCTAATTTATAAATAGCCTGAACGTTCAAGGTGTGCTTTCACACACAGACCCCTTTGACAAATGAATGGAAGACCTGCTAGTTCAAGGCATTTAAGAAAATATTCTGGGTTTTGGACACCTGGATGGTTCAGTCAGTTAAGCATCCAACTTCGGTTCAGTGACACAGCTTCTGAGTTTGAGTCCTATGTAGGGCTCTGTGCTGACAGCTCAGAACCTGGAGTCTCCTTCTCTCTTTGCGCCTCCACTACTCGTGCTCTGTCTCTCTCTGTCTCAAAAATAAACATTAAAAATAATTTAAAAGAAAATATTCTGGGCTCTTAATGTCTATTATTTAAAAAGTAGAAATATCAGATGATCCAATAATTCCACCACTGGGTATTTACACAAAGAAAGTGAAAACACTAATTCAAAGGGATACATGTGTCCCTATGTTTATTGCAGCATTATTTACAATAATCAATATATGGAAACAACCCAAGTGTCCACAATTAGATAAAGAAGATGTAGAATATATATATATAGTGCCCCCATTAAAAAAGCTTGAGACCTTGCTGTCTGTGACAACATGGATGGACTTAGAAGGTATTATGCTCAATGAAATAAATAAGACAAAGAAAGTAAAATCCCATACAATTTCACTTGTATGAGTAATCTAAAAAACAAACAAAATTGCCAAATAAAGAAACAAATAAACAAAAAGCAGATTCTGACCTGTAAATACAGAGAACAAACTGAGGGTTACTGAGGGGAGGGGGTGGAGGAAAGGGCAACATGGGTGCAGGGAAGTGAGAGATGTGGCTTCCAGTTGTGTAATGACTAAGTCACAGGAATAAAAGTTACAGCATAGGAAATACAGTCATTGATATTGTAATAGTGCTGTATGGTGACAAATGGTAGCTATACTTACGGTGAACATAGCATAATGTATAAACTTAACGAATCACTATGTTGTACACCTGAAACTATTGTGTATCAACTATACTCAAAGAGATTTAAATAAATCATTGGCTGACCACTAAACATTACTGACCTGGAGGTGGCCCCAAGCTTAAACTAAAAATAGTAAAATTTTTTACAACTGTGAGCAGAGATCTGGATGATCACATGCTGCAGGGAATATAGAACCCACATAAGCAGCCTAAGAAAGGTGCCAAACGAATAAACAGTAGCAGCAGCAGCAACAACAACAAACCAGAGGTCAAGGAGGGTTCTCATGCCACTTACTTCAACATAGTATCTACAATGTCAAGTTTTCAACAAAACATTATGAGACATGCAAAGAACAGGAAAGTATGGCCCATACACCCAAAAAGAAGTAGTCAATTGAAACTATTCCTGAGGTACCCCAGATGATGTACTTTGAAGGCAAAGACTTTAAGTCAGAGATTTTAAATGTGTTCAAATACCTAAAGGAAACCATGTCTGGAGAACTAAAGGAAAATATGACAACTATGTCTGGGCAGAGAATAAGGATAAAGAGATAAAAATAATGACATAAAAGAGAACCATCTTTAAGGTGTTGCCCTGCTTTGTGTGGTTGAAGTTGTCTTAGCATAGACTGGTTATTTCAACTGGCAGGAAAAGAGAAAGGGAGAAAAAGAGTAGGCTAAACCATTTGTTTTAATGGCATGATCTAAAGGTGGTTTACAACACTTTTATTCATGATCCATTTGATCAAACTTAGTCACATTTGCATCTAAATGCAAATAAAGATGAGAAACATTAACTTTCACCATATGACCATGTTCCCAGATAAGATGTCTCTTCATGTCATCTGCCCATTTCTTCACTGGATTACTTGTTTTTTGGGTGTTGAGTTGGTAAGTCTTTATAGATTTTGGATACTAACCCTTTATCTGATATGACATTTGCAAATATCTTCTCCCATTCTATTGGTTTCTTTCCAAAGAAGACATACAGATGACTAACAGACATGAAAAGATACTCAACATCACTCATCATCAGGAAAATACAGATCAAAACCACAATGAAATACCACCTCACACCTGTCAGAATGGCTAAAAATAACAACTCAGGAAACAACAAATGTTGGAGAGGATGCAGAGAAAGGGGAACACTTTTTCACTGTTGGTGGGAATGCAAAGTGGTGCAGCCACTCTGGAAAACAGTGTGGAGGATCCTCAAAAAATTAAAAATAGAATTACCCTACAACCCAGCAATTGCACTACTAGGTGTTAATCCAAAGGATATCAAAATGTTAATTTGAAGGGGCATATGCATCCCAATGTTTATAGCAATGTTATCAACAATAGCCAAATTATGGAAAGAGCCCGTGTCCATCAGCTGATGAATAGATAAAGAAGTGGTATATATATATACAATGGAATACTACTCAGCAGTGAAAAAGAATGAAATCTTGCCATTTGTAACAACATGGATGGAACTAGAGGGTATTATGTTAAGCGAAATGAGCCAGTCAGAGAAAGACAGATATAATATGATTTCACTCATATGTGGAATTTGAGAAACACAACAGATGCCTAACCAAAGAGGTGAAAGGTCTCTACACTGCAAACTATAGAAAGCTTTATGAAAGAAATGGAAAAGTACACAAATAAATGGAAAAACATTTTATGCTCATGGATTAGAAGAAAAAATATTGTCAAAATATCTATACTACCCAAAACAATATACACATTCAATGCAGTCTCAATCAAAATAACACCAGCATCTTCACAGAGCTAGAACAAACAATCCTAAAATTTGTTTGGAACCAGAATAGACCCCAAATAGCCAAAGTAATGTTGAAAAATAAAACCAAGAGGCATCACAATCCCAGATTTTAACCTGTATTAAAAAGCTGTAATCATCAAGACAGTACAGTATTGGCACAAAAAGAGACACATAGATCAGTGGAATAGAATAGAGAACCCAGAGATGGACCCACAAATATGGTCAACTTTGTTCTTTGTTGAAGAACAAAGCAGGAAAGAGTGTCCAATGGAAAAAAGACAGTCTCTTTAGCAAATCATGCTCGGAGAACTGGACAGCAACATTCAGAAGAATGAAACCTGAATACTTTCTTACACTCTACAGAAAAAGAAATTCAAAATTCAAAATGGATGAAATAGCTAAATGTGATACAGAAAACTATCAAAATACTACAAGAGAAGACAGGTAGCTAACTCTTTGACCTCATGCACAGAAACTTCTTACTTGACATGTCTCAGAAGGCAAGGGAAATAAAAGCAAAAATAAACTACTGGGACCTCAGCAAGATAAAAAGCTTCTGCAAAGGAAAGGAAAGAGTCAACAAAACTAAAAGGCAACCAACAGAATGGGAGAGAATATTTGCAAATGATATATTGGAATAAAGGGTCAGCATAAAAAAATATAAAGAACTTGCCAAACTCAGCACCCAAAAACCAAATAATCCAGTGAAGAAATGGGCGGAAGACATGAATAGACACTTTTCCAGAGAAACACAACAGATGAACATAGGGGAAGGGAAGGAAAAATATGATAAAAACAAAGAAGGAGGCAAACCATAAGAGACTCTTAAAAACAGAGAACAAACAGGGTTGCTGGAGTGGAGGTGGGGGTGATGGGCTAAATGGTTAATGGGCATTAAGGAGTGCACTTGTTGGGATGAGCACTGAGTGTCATATGTAAGAGATGAATCACTAGGTTCTACTCCTGAAGCCAAGTATACACTGTATATTAAATAACCTGAATTTAAATTAAAATAAGAGGCACTCACCACCATATCTCACACAGAGAAGGCCTGAAGCCATGGGAACACTTATAGAATCCAGGAGTTTGGGAGGAAAAGAAGACAGAGTCCACTGAGAAAACCTTCTAACATGAGTGCAAATTGGGGAAGATAAAATCAGACCAGGACCAGAGACACAGAGGGACGGGGGATCCCCCTCNAAAGAGTGTCCAATGGAAAAAAGACAGTCTCTTTAGCAAATCATGCTCGGAGAACTGGACAGCAACATTCAGAAGAATGAAACCTGAATACTTTCTTACACTCTACAGAAAAAGAAATTCAAAATTCAAAATGGATGAAATAGCTAAATGTGATACAGAAAACTATCAAAATACTACAAGAGAAGACAGGTAGCTAACTCTTTGACCTCATGCACAGAAACTTCTTACTTGACATGTCTCAGAAGGCAAGGGAAATAAAAGCAAAAATAAACTACTGGGACCTCAGCAAGATAAAAAGCTTCTGCAAAGGAAAGGAAAGAGTCAACAAAACTAAAAGGCAACCAACAGAATGGGAGAGAATATTTGCAAATGATATATTGGAATAAAGGGTCAGCATAAAAAAATATAAAGAACTTGCCAAACTCAGCACCCAAAAACCAAATAATCCAGTGAAGAAATGGGCGGAAGACATGAATAGACACTTTTCCAGAGAAACACAACAGATGAACATAGGGGAAGGGAAGGAAAAATATGATAAAAACAAAGAAGGAGGCAAACCATAAGAGACTCTTAAAAACAGAGAACAAACAGGGTTGCTGGAGTGGAGGTGGGGGTGATGGGCTAAATGGTTAATGGGCATTAAGGAGTGCACTTGTTGGGATGAGCACTGAGTGTCATATGTAAGAGATGAATCACTAGGTTCTACTCCTGAAGCCAAGTATACACTGTATATTAAATAACCTGAATTTAAATTAAAATAAGAGGCACTCACCACCATATCTCACACAGAGAAGGCCTGAAGCCATGGGAACACTTATAGAATCCAGGAGTTTGGGAGGAAAAGAAGACAGAGTCCACTGAGAAAACCTTCTAACATGAGTGCAAATTGGGGAAGATAAAATCAGACCAGGACCAGAGACACAGAGGGACGGGGACGATCCCCCTCTGCGGAGAGTGAGAGGGGAAAGAGGCCGAAACTGCTCAAGACACGGTCCCTGTCGCTGGGGAACAGAAAAATCTCTGCTCGGGACACAGAGGGACCCAGTCTCCCACTCTCCAGCTGACCCTAGGCGGGACGCACTCGTCCCAGGCAATCCCCAGAAAAATAACTCCCTGCGCGCCAAATCGACCTGTAGGGGCCACGTGGCAATGACGTTTTTGTGCTTCTGGCTTGGCTGGATCCCGAGGGGAGGCAAAGGGCTTAAAACTGGGTGATTTGCCCACGAGTTTGTGTTTCAGGTGACGAGACACAGAGGGACCCGGTTTCCTGCTCTCCAGCTGACCCTAGGCAGGACTCACTTGTCCCAGACAACCCCTGGGTAAATCTGCTCCTCACTCGCCAACCTGACCTGGAGGAGACAGGAGGAGCGGCTTCTGGCTCAATCCCCAGGGGGAAGGCAAGAGGCTTGGAACTGCCCTGAGGGGATCGCCCGCAAGATTGTGTCTCCAGCAATTTCAGTGGGGCACGCGGACTGGGATCTGGAAACGAGGCCTGGCCTGGGATAAACAGCATGGCCCACCTTGGCTGCGTCCCCGGCACAGGGAGTTTACACACCCAANCACAAACAGAAACAGTCTTATCGATAAGAATGTGCTAATAGTAGGGGACTTTAAGACTCCACTTACAGCAATGGACAGATCAACTAGACAGAAAATCAATAAAGTCAAAATGCACTTAAATGACGCATTGGACCAGAAGGATTTGACAGATATATATTAGAGCTCTACATCCTGAGACTATGGAATTCACATTCTTCTCAAATGCGCATGGCACATTCTCCAAGACAGATCACATGCTGGGACATAAAGTAACCCTAGATAAATATAAAAGAATTGAGATCATACCATGCACCTTTTCAGATCACAATGCTATGAAACTCAAAATCAGTCACAGGAAGAAGTCTGGAAAACCCCAAAAACATGAAGGCAAAAGAACACCCAACTAAAGAACGAATGGGCCAATCAGGAAATTAGAGAAGAAATTTAAAAATATATGGAAGCAAATGAAAATGAGAATACAATAATCAAAACTCTATGGGATGCGGTGAAAGCAGTCCTAAGAGGAAAGTACATTGCACTCCGGGCCTATTTAAAGAAATTAGGAAAAGTGCAAGTGCAAAATCTAACAGTGCACCTAAAGCAACTAGAGAGCGAACAACAAGAGCACTCCAAACCCATTAGAAGAAGAGAAATAATAGAAATCAGGGCAGTAATAAATAATATAGAAACCAAAGAAACAGATGAACAGATCAATGAAACCAAGAGTTGGCTTTTTGTAAAAATAAACAAAATTGACAAACCTCTAGCCAGGCTTCTGAAAAAGAAAATAGAGAGCACTCAAATAGACAAAATCATGAATGAAAATGGACTGATTACAGCCAATCCCTCAGAAATACGAGCAATTATCAGGGAATACTATGAAAAACTATATGCCAACAAACTGGACAACTTAGAAGAAATAGACAAATTCCTAAACACACACTCACTACCAAAATCCAGACAGGAAGAGATAGAAAACCTGAACAGACCCATAACAAGTGAGGAAACAGAATCAGTTATCAAAAATCTCTCAATAAATAAGAGCCCTGGGCCAGATGGTTTCCTTGGGGAATTCTACCAGACATTTAAAACAAAATTAATACCCATTCTTCTCAAACTATTCCAAAAAATAGAAACCGAAGGAAAACTTCCAGATGTATTTTATGAAGCCAGCATCACTTTGATTTCCAAGCCAGACAGAGACTCAGCAAAAAAAGAGAACTACAGGCCAATATCTTTGATGAATACGGATGCAAAAATCCTCAACAAGATACTTGCAATTTGAATTCAACAGCACATAAAAAGAATTATCCACCATGATCAAGTGGGATTCAATCCTGGGTGACAGGGCTGGTTCAATATTCGCAAATCAATCAATGTGATACATCACATAAACAAAAGAAAAAATAAAAATCATATGATCCTGTTGATAGATGCAGAAAAAGTATTTGATGAAATATAGCATCCCTTCTTAATAAAGACCCTCGAGAAAGTCGGGATAGAGGAACTTATTTAAACATCATAAAAGCCATCCATGAGAAGCCCTCAGCTAACATCATCCTCAACGGGGAAAAACTGAGAGCTTTCCCCCTGAGATCAGGAACACGACAGGGATGTCCACTCTCACCACTGTTGTTTAACATAGTGCTGGAAGTCCTAACATCAGCCATCAGACAACAAAAGGAAATCAAAGGCATCAGAATTGGCAAAGAGGAAGTCAAACTTTCACTTTTCGCAGACGATATGATACTCTCCATAGAAAACCTGACAGACTCCACCAGAAGCCTACTAGAACTGATCCAAGAATTCAGCCAAGTTGCAGGGTACAAAATCAACGTACAGAAATCGGTTGCATTTTTATACACCAATGATGAAGCAACAGAAAGAGAAATCAAGAAACTGATCCCATTCACAATTGCACAAAAAACCATAAAATACCTCGGAATAAACCTAACCAAGGATACAAGAGATCTGTATGATGAAAACTATAGAAAACTTATGAAGGAAATTGAAGAAGACACAAAGAAATGGAAAAACATTCCATGCTCATGGATAGGAAGAATAAATATAGTTAAGATGTCATTACTACCTAAAGCACTCTACACATTCAATGCAATTCCAATCAAAATTGCACCAGCATACTTCTCAAAACTAGAACAAACTATCCTAAAATTTGTATGGAACCACAAAAGACCCCGAATAGCCAAAGTAATACTGAAAAATAAAACCAAAACGGGAGGTATCACCATCCCAGACTTTAGCCTCTACTACAAAGCTGTCATCATCAAGACAGTATGGTATTGGCACAAAAACAGACACATAGACCAATGGAACAGAATTGAGAACTCAGAAGTGGACCCAAAAGTATACAGCCAACTGATCTTTGACAAAGCAGGAAAGAATATCCAATGGAAAAAAGACAGCCTTTTTAACAGATGGTGTTGGGAGAATTGGACAGCAACATGCAGAAGAATGAAACTAGATCATTTTCTCACACCATGCACAAAAATAAACTCAAAATGGATAAAGGACCTGAACGTGAGACAGGAAACTATCAACACCCTAGAGGAGAAAGCAGGAAACAACCTCCTTGACCTCCACCGCAGCAACTTCTTACTTGACACATCCCCAAAAGCAAGGGAATCAAGAGCAAAAATAAACGATTGGGACCTCATCAAGATTAAAAGCTTCTGCACAGCCAAGGAAACAACCCAGAAAATTAATAGGCAACCAACGGAATGGGAAAAGATAGTTGCAAATGACATATCAGATAAAGGGTTAATATCCAGAATCTATAAGGAACTCATCAAACTACACGCCCGAAACACAAACAACCCAGTGAAGAAATGGGCAGAAGATATGAACAGACACTTCTCCAAAGAGGACATCCAGATGGCCATCAGACACATGAAACGATGCTCAGCATCTCTCCTCATTAGGGAAATACAAATCAAAACCACAGTGAGATTCCACCTCACGCTGGTCAGAGTGTCTAAAATGAGCAAATCAGAGGACCCTAGTAGCTGCCGAGGATGTGGAGAAATGGGCAGCCTCCTACACTGTTTGTGGGAATGTAAACTGGTGCAGCCCCTCTGGAAAACAGTGTGGAGGTTCCTCAAAGTTTAACACTAGAACTCCCCTATGACCCAGCAATAGCACTGCTAGGAATTTACCCAAGGGATATGGGAGTGCTGATGCATAGGAGCACATGTACCCCAATGTTCATAGCAGCACTCTCAACAATAGCCAAAACATGAATAAAGCCTAAGTGTCCATCAAGAGGCGAATGGATCAAGAAGATGTGGTTTATCTATACTACGGAGTACTACACGGCAATGAGAAAAAATGAAATCTGGCCTTGTGTAGCAACATGGATGGACCTTGAGGGTGTTATGCTGAGTGAAATAAGTCAGGCAGAGGACAGCTACCATATGTTTGCACGTATAGGAGGATTAGGAGGAACTTAATGGAGGACCGTGGGTGAGAAGAAAGGAGGAAATAGTGGGGGAGAGGGAGGGAGGCAAACCATGAGAGATTCTTGAATGCTGAGAACAAACTGAGGACTGATGGGTGTGGGGAGGAGAGGGGTTGATGGGCATGGAGGAGGGCACTTGTGGGGATTAGCACAGGGTGTTGTTAGAAACCAACTTGACAATAAAGTATTAAAAAAAACGTGTTCTGTAAAAAACTTAAAATAAGAAAAATGGAAAATAAACCAGTCACTGGTTCATAGTGATTATCGAATCCTGTTGGGCAAAAATTACCAAGAATCTCTAAATTATTATTGATGAAATCTGGACATGTGTAGCAACATGGATGGAAATTGAGGGTGTTATGCTGAGCGAAATAAGTCGGGTAGAGAAGGACAAATACCATATGTTTGAACGTATAAGAGGATTAAGAGGAACTTAACGGAGGACCATGGGTGAGACGTAGGGGAAAAATAGTGGTGGAGAGGGAAGGAGGCAAACCATGAGAGACTCTTGAATGCCAAGAACAAATGCTGAGAACAAACTGAGGGCTGATGGGGGTGAGGAAGAGGGGAAGGGGGGTAAAGGGCATGGAGGAGGGCACTTATGGGGATGAGCATTGGGTGTTATATGGAAACCAACTTGACAATAAACTACTAAAAAATACATAAATTAGTATTGATGAAATTTCCTTAGTTAAGAACTAGGAGTCCCCTGATTCTATTCTCTTAGAGGATTTCTGCCAACTCTTGAAAAATTGGAGGTAGGCATCATGTAGGATGATCTTTAAAGGAGCTGCACCAGGTTTTTCAGGCTACTATCTGCTTGTGCAGGCCTGGATCCTGGGGGCTGCTTTAGAAATTTGACAATCATTGACTTTTGCTAGGCAGCTTTATTGTGTTTTCAGAAAGAAAATTTTCTCAAAAACAGATGATTTGTTTCTATTTAGTTCCATGTGCCAGTATCTAAAACCAAAGATTTTATCTAGATCTTTTATTTATAGAAAAGATTTGTGGACATGTAGTTCCCATACCATAAAATGTACCATGCATACTGTACAGTTCAATGATTTTTAGTAGATTCAAAGAATTTTGCGACTATCATTGCTATTTAATTTTAGAACACTACCCTCACCCCAAAAAGAAACTGTGTACCTAATTTCTAGTCACACTCCTTTACTCTCTCCTGCCAACCATTGGCAACCACAATTCTTTCTGTCTCTATGGATTTTCTTAGTATGAATATTTCATATAAATGGAATTATACAATATGTGGCTTTTTTGTCCCTGTTTTTTTTCACTAAGCATAATATTTTGAGGTTCAGCCATGTTGTAGTATGTATTAGTACTTCACTCTTTTTATGGCTAATAATATTTTATTATATAGACATACCACATTGTGTTTATCTATTCCTTAGTCAAAGGACACTTAGGATGTTTCCACTTTAGGGATATCATAAATAATTTTGCTATGAACATTTGTGTGCAATTTTTTTGTGTGAACAAATATCTTCAAACATCTTGGATAGATACCTAGGAGTAGAATTAATGGGTTGTAGGGTAACTCTGTGTAACATTTTTAGTAACTGCCAAACTGTTTTTCCAAAAATGATAGAATCATTTTACAATCCTATCAATGATGTATGGTGGTTTGAATTTTTCATACCCTTGTCAACAGTTATTATTGGCTGTCATATTGTTTTCTTCTAATAGTTTTATTATTTTAACTTTTATTTGTATGCCTATGATTTAATTTGTGATAATTTTTGTTTATGGTGTAAGTTAGGGTACCAACTTCAGTCTTTTATGTGTAGATAAATCCATTAGTCTCAGCACCATTTGCTGAAAAGACTATTCTTTAGCTATTCAAATGTTTTGGCCCTTTGTCAAAAAGCAATTGACCATAAATAAAGGGTTTGTTTCTCAGCTCTCAATTCCATTACGTTTATTTCCATGTCTATCTGTATGCCAGTACCATATCATTTTGGTTACTGTAGCTTTATAGTACGTTCTGAAATTAGGAACTGTGAGTCTTCCAACTACATTCTTCTTTTGAAATATTGTTGTCTAAGCTATTCTGGGTCACTGGCATTTCTGTATGAGTTTTAAAATTAGTTTACTAATTTTTCGTCTAAAAATCATTTGTGATTTTGATAAGAATAACACTGAATTTGTAGATCAATTTGGGGATTATTACCATCTTAAGTCTTATGATTCATAGTCTTCCTATTTATTTAGCTTCTCTTTAATTAGTAGTTTTTAGTTTTTCTCGTTAAATTTGATACAAATTATGATATTATTTTGATGCTATCTTAAATGAAATTGTTTAATTAATTTCATTTTTTGATTGTTCATTGTTGCTGAATAGAAATACAATTAGTTCTTGTCTATGTCCTACACACTTTCAGAAAGTTTAACAACTTTTATTTTGTATGTGGATTTCTTTACATTATCTGCATACAAGGCCATGTCGTCTGAATAGTTTCGTTTCTTCCTTTCCAATTTGGATACCTTTTATTTTATACTCCTGGTTCATTGCGCTGGGCTAAAACTTACAGTACAATTTTTATTAAAAGTGGCAAGAATGGGAATCCTTGCCTTGTTCCTGATCTTATGGGAAAATAATTCACTCTTCACTCTTAAGTTTTATGTTTGTTCATAGTGTTTATAGATGACCTTTATCAAATTCATATTCTATTCTTCTCCTAATGAGATTTGACCACATTACTTTCACTCCTTAGATTTTTGCATGCCTATCTATGGTTAATTTCCAGAGTTCTGGAAAATTTGATTGTGATTTTTTTTTTTGCCACAATCTCATTGCTTTTACAGAAGAGTGGGTTTCTGAAGATCCTTACTCCACCCTTCTATAAGTGTTTCTCCTAGTCTTGTTTTTTTATAGTGCTGAAAAATTCCAATATTTATTTACTGTATTTGTGCTTTGCCAACTTTTACTTTTTCCACTTAGTGGAGGATAACTTGTGGCTATCTAAAAATAGTAGACTTGGTTGGGAAGCCTGTCTGATTTTTGCCTCTGAGCTAATGCACATTGTCTTACAGAGAAAACTTTATAGGTGTTACTCAAGATAATATTGGAGCCAAAAACTTGTCTTCTGCTAAGGCTGCCTCTTTATAAACATAGTCACTTCTCTGAGTTCATTTTTCCTATGGAAATTTGACAAAAGCAACAAGAGCCTGCCAGCTGACATCAAAATTTTGTTTTTCCAACCACTTATGGAGAAGGGGATTTAATACTATTAGAAATTATCAAAATTATTGGAAAAGCTACAACACTGAACTCTAGAATGAACCTCTAGAAATTACTTCCAGAATCTGTCTCCTGGCTCTGAAACTAACTTCCTGACTCTCACAAAGTTAGAACTTGGATAATAACATGTTCATAACCTTATTTTTCTCCAAAGGACAACAAAAAGCTACAATAATGTGGTCGCCAACCAACTTCTGCCTTCTAAATACTGCATGAATGCATTTAATTGGAAAAAAACAGAATATGCATCAGAGAATTTGGAAGAAGACACACTAGAAAGAGGATAGAATGAAGGTTGAGAGAGTTTGACTTTATCTTTTGCACTTATAGGATGAATAGTGTGGGGAAAATGTACATTTTGCCTTTTTATTGCAGCTGCTGAGAGAACAGGTAGAAATTAGCTTTATTTATTTGTAGGTTTAAAGACAATTTTGATGTAAATCAAC
Source organism: Crocuta crocuta (assembly GCF_008692635.1). Lineage (NCBI taxonomy): Eukaryota > Metazoa > Chordata > Mammalia > Carnivora > Hyaenidae > Crocuta > Crocuta crocuta. The sequence continues at coordinate 21,164 of NW_027532017.1, read as the reverse complement.
AGGTATGATCCTAATATTTATATGGTATAGGAAAAGAAGAAAATTGGTATTTCCTGCCCCATTCCTTGCACTGATTTTCTTCCCATGTCAATCTCTGCTCCTCAATACAAAGGTTCTCATGTGCATTCACGTAGATACCATAGACACCTTAGCCTTCCAGGTCCAAGATATATCTACATTCACTTCCAACATAAATACCTGTACCTGGATGATCCTTCAAGCCTGAGGTGCACATTATTATGTCATAGTTTATCCTCTAGTGGAAAAACTTGGGAAAAGGACTTGGAGGCTGGCTTGTGATAATTTGGGCAGGGAATTCCAGAATTTCACATACCTAAAATATGGTAGAAGGAGAGTGTGGGCTTTAGGTGGGCACCCCTATTTTATCCCTGATTTCTCATCCCATGGTGAGGGACAAGGCAAGAACAAAGCCAGGGTAAAGCCTCCAGTTGTTTGAGTCTAAGGGACATACTGTTTCTCAGAACTGATAGATGTAGTACATATGAAAGTTACAGTCAGAAAAATGACGTATTTTTCTGTGTTGGGAAATATTTTGAAAAGTGAAATGTGGACTGGTCAAAATTGGAAAACATGACTGCAAAAGGTGCTTCTGAAGTAATTTACAATATTACCAAACTTGTAAAAATTTTTCATCCTCAGTTAGCAAGATGTGTTGACTTTTCACTTGTTGCAATGGTCTCCATTACTGTGTACCTCCAGCTAGAAGTTGCATTAATATTTTGTGGTGTCATTTTTTGTCGCTGAAGTGTACCCCCAAAATCATTATTATTATTATTATTATTATAGATTCTACCACTTCCCTGTGCACAGAGGAGAGTAGATGGGGAGGTAGAGAGGATTAATAATTCATCCTTCTGTAAAAAGGATTAAATCAAATTAAAAACATTTAAGAAGGAAGGAATATCCAGTTTTGGTAAGGAGGTGGTCAATGGGTGTTTTTATGCACTACTATTTGGAATGTAAGCCAATAAAATATTTTAGGAGGGCAATTTTGCAGCAGCATGTATCATGGCTTAAAATTATTCCTGTTATTTTCCCACTCAAGACTACTTCCATAAGGTAATAAGAATAATATATTGTTCACATTCACAGAGGTATTACAAAAGGCCAAAATGATGCTGTGCTGCCAGGATGACATAAGAAAGTGTTTGTTTGCTTAAATCATAGAATGATATATGACTGTGATATGTTCTTATCTAACAATGAACTTGTACTTTTCCCAGTCAACTGCAGATCTCTCTGGAATTTTTTCTACTCTTATTTTCTCTTTCTTTTTTTCCTTAAGGAAGCTCTTTGCTTGGACCACAGCATTTGATCTATAGAACCAAATCAATTTTGTTTAGCTTTTCTCATATGTTGTATACAACCTCTTTTGTCAGTTGCCTATTTTTCTTTGCTTCTCATCAGCTTTGGACATGAGACATGGCTAAAGAATAGGATTGAAACTGTTTTTATATTTATGACTTTTAAACTTCATCTCCATTTCAGAACTCTTCTATGAACTCATATCCATTCATCCAAACGCTTATCTGATGTTTCTAGTAGAATATCTCACAAGATTCTCAAAAATTCTCAAAAATTAATATTTTCAAAAAGGATTTTTGTGAAAAAGATTTGTGAATAATAAAATGTGTGATAAAAAATAATTAAGATTTTTTCTGGCCAATAAAATCACTACTTACTGGCTAATTGATCTTGGGCAAGTTACTTAATGCTTTTGAGTCTTGAGGATTAATAGAGATGTTGATGGCTTAGAGTGGATGGTTTTTTCTACAGGCTTTCTTTTCAAAAAAGGGATTGGTGGGGACATCTGTTAGAGTAAAATGAGTGATGGATGAATATATGAGGAATAATATTATTTTTTGAGCATCTTAATAAATCAAAATTTCCCAGGGCCACCATGCCTCTTCCTGTTCACCCTGCTTTTCTCCCCATTTACATTTACCACAATGAACTCAGAGAAATTTGTAAAGACCTTAGATAGAAATTAATTTGTTCAAAGGTGGATTTGATAAAAGCCACGAGATGATATATGCCCCCCAAATATTTTTCACAGTTGAATTTTCAGATAATGCTGTTGCTGAAGGTGCTTTTCTTCTTTATCTGAAGAATAAAACAAAAGGTACACTTATTTTTTATTGTATCTAGTCAAGTAACTGAGTTTAGAGATTGAAACCTGAGGGAAAGAAGAAGCTTAAATGAGGCTTGAGTATTTTAGCAATCTCCAGGACTAGGGATGGTAAAAGGACTTGGTGTGGCTCTAGGAGTAGGGCTAATGTTTGAATAAACATATGGCACACAAAATCGATGGTAAGACTCTTTTATACCATAGTAATGCCCAATGTGATTTAGAAAATAGGACTGAAAACATAAGATTATTCAAAAGAATAAAGAGTGCTATAGAAATTGAAGAACTTTTACAAAGATGAACTAGAAATTGTCATTGTTATGAAAACTTCAGAGTCTGGTAGGAGAAACAGGCTTTAATGCAACCCCACAACACCTATAATAAAGGTGGAAACACGATGGCAATATTTGATGAAAACATAAAAGAGAGAACAACTTGCTGAGAAAGTCAGGAGCACTTGTACTAGTTTTTTTGTTTTTTTTTAATGTTTGAGAGAGAGAGAGAGTGGGAGCAAGTGGGGGAGGGGCAGAGAGAGGGGGACAAAGTTACTAAAGTGGGCTCTGCACTGCCATCAGAGAGCCGAATGTGGGGCTTGAACTCACGAACCACGAGATCATTACCTGAACTGAAGTCCAGTGCTTAACCAACTGAGCCACCCAGGCACCCCACTTGTACCCAATTTTTAAGTTTGAGTTGGAGTTTATCAGCTATCAAAGTTGTGCAAATGACATTCCAAGAAGAAGAAACAGAATTTGCAAAGACTTAAGAGAATTTATTTGACAAATATTTATTAAGAACTTTGCTTTCTCCAACTACTATGCAAGGCTCTAGGATTATAAAGGAAGCTAAAATGCACATGTCCAGGTCACCAGTGAATCCATGTACCCTGGACTGGGAAGGAGAAATTTCACAAACCAGTTCTCACAGTCTAAAAAGGCACGAATCGAAGGGAGAGTGAGGAAGATCATTTTGTCACCCAGTCAGTTCCTCACAAGAGAAGTCAGGATTTTGGTGTAGTCACCATTTTCCCTGCCTTTGTAGGTCCAGAAATTAAATTTTGTTATATATCCATAAGGCATTGAACCACAGAGGATTTCCTCACATTGATAAAATCTACCAAAATTATGCCCAACCCAAATGGCACATAAAATGGGAACAGTGGTACATTTGGATGAATCATTTAAAAATGTTAATACATATTTAGTCATTTTTCCAATGATACATTTTGTCCCACTTAAATTTTTTATGGTCAATTGTCACTTATGGCAAGCAATGAGGGATTATCACTTATGGTAATGATATAAAGCTTAATTTAAAATATTTTTATTAATGTATAATGATTTAACTCAAGGAAAAATTACAATAATGAGATTAATAAATTAGGGGCGCCTGGGTGTCTCATTCGCATAAGCGTCAGAGTACGGCTTAGGTCATGATCTTGAGGTTTATGAGTTTGAGCTCCGCATCAGGCTCTGTGCTGACAGCTCAGAGCCTGGAGCCTGCTTTGGATTCTGTGTCTCCCTCTCTCTTTCTCTGCCTTTCCTCTGGTTGCACTCTGTCTCTCTCTCAAAAATAAATAATAAACACTAAAAAATTTTAAAAAATAAAATTCTTAGCAAAGATATAGTACATGCAAATGAAATATTATGTACATCAGAGGCATTTGGTATTACAGTAGTATTTACCATGGTCAAATATGGCAAAAAGAGTAAAGGTGGTGAATATATGATTACTGAAGTTCAGGAAACACTGGCATAGCATTAAGAGTGAGGGTGCTGCAAACAGACCTGGGGCCAAATCCTATGTGCCTCACTTTTGGGCCACGGGACCTTAAGAGAATTGCTTTTGTATTTTCAACTTCAGGTGCTTCCACAGTGAAATTTCAATAATAACCTAACTCACAGTGTGGTTTTGAAAATTAAAGGAAAGAGTCCATGCAAAGCCCTTACCAAAATGCCTGAAATATAGTACATGGTCAATAAATGTTAGTTATTATTGTCACTGTTTATGTTACTAGTGAACATTACTTCTCAGATCAATGCTTCTTCTTTAACCATAGTAACCTAGATTCCAGGAAGACTACTGCAGGGAGGGGTTATTTATTGTTAATGTGTGGAAGAGGGTCAGGGGTCACAGGGCAATGAGGCTGGCCTAGTGATTCTTATGGTTCCCCTGCCATGTTTCCCTTCCATTTCTTGTAAGGACAGTTGGAGAAGGTGTTCACCACATAAATTTCCTTTGAAGGATCAAGGTGTTCATATTACATTTATTGTAGAGTTGCCCTGAAAGCACATTAATTTGCAGGAAGTGTTGCATTTAGATATTTTGTAAAGGATTTTGATTTTTAAAAAAATTTTTTTACAAATAGTTTATTGTCAAGTTGGTTTCCATATAACACCCAGTGCTCATCCCCACAAGTGCCTTCCTCTATGCCCAACTCCCCCCTCCCCCCTACACCCATCAGTCCTCAGTTTGTTCTCAGTATTCAAGAGTCTTTCATGGTTTGCCTCTCTCACTCTCCCCCACTATTTCCCCCTTCTTCTCCCCCACGGTTTGGGAATCAGAGTGATGCTGGTTTCATAAAATGAGTCTGAAGTTTCCCTTCAATTTCTATTTTTTGGAATAGCTTGAGAAGAATTGGTATTAATTCCATTTTAAATGTTTGGTAGAACTCCCCACGGAAGCCATCAGGTCTAGAGCTCTTATTTGTTGGGAGATTTTTGTTAACTGATTCGATTTCTTCACTAGTTATGGGTCTGTTCAGATTTTCTATTTCTTCCAGTGTGAATTTTGGTAGTGAGTGTGTGTTTAAGAATTTGTCCATTTCTTCTACGTTGTCCAATTTGTTGGCATATAATTTTTCATAGTATTCCCTGATAATTGCTTGTATTTCTGAGGGGTTGGTTGTAATAAGTCCATTTTCATTCGTGATTTTGTCTTTTGTGTGCTCTCTCTTTTCTTTTTGAGAAGCCTGGCTAGAGGTTTGTCAATTTTGTTTATTTTTTCAAAGAACCAACTCTTGGTTTCATTGATCTGTTCAATTATTTCTTTGGTCTCTATATTGTTTATTTCTGCTATGATTTTTACTATTCCTCTTCTTCTACTGATNCTGTCTGGTTGATCTATCCATTGCTGTAAGCGGAGTATTAAAGTCCTCTGCTATTAGCACATTCTTATCTATAAGGTTGTTTCTGCTTGTGATCGTTTTAAATATTTAGGTGCTCGCTTATCTTCCCCAGTTCGCACTCATGCACTTATGAGGTTTCCTTCCCAATGTACTCTGTCTCTTTCTCTTCCCAAACTCCTGTGGATCAGTGTCTTATGACTTCAGGCTTTCTCTCTTTGAGAGATGAGTGCAGGCAAAATGTACGGTGCTCCCTACTTCTCAGCCATCTTGCCTCCAACTTAAGATTTTGGTTTTTTAAGATTCATTTGAATGGCACTATAGATACCGCTGAGTCCCTGCTTGGTACTAGAGAGAGCAGATTTTGCTGGAAATTACAGTGATATGTGTCAAGATGAATGAACTGGGTATAGACCCTTTTTGTTTCATATACTGCAGTTGCCAACTGATGTGACCTCGTCTTGTTCCCTCTATATTTGGGGTATGCTTCCACATAATAAAGACCTGTAAAATAAAGCATATAAGTTCACACATGGGGTGATGCATGGAACACAGTGTCACCCTGTGGCAGGTCATGGCAGTCATTTGAAGCCAGTATTCATGTCAGAAAGCCTCAGAGCCCCCTCACCAGGCAAGAGTCTGAACTCTACATCTTCATTTCAGGCTCACTGGGAAAAAAATAGAAGCAGAGGGACAAACAATACTGAAAAAGAAGGTAGTCTCCCTAAACCACATGCCCATTCTTACCCTTTCTCTCTCTCTCTCTCTTTATGGGATTGCATTAAAAATAAATGTATAAAATATTTAATGTAAAACAGTTTAGTCTATTATTATTTCGTTTAATATCATGCAAAATGAGGATACTGTGTAAGAGGTTTATGCATAAAATGATCACTAATACTACTAATAATACTAATAATCAGTAGACCAACCTCACAGTATAGTGAAAAAAATTTCTGGGTTCAAATTCTGGCTCCAACACTGGCTATTTAACTTTGAGCAAGTTATTAAACAAACCTCATAGATTCACATGAATCACTGGGGATGGTTGTGCTTGTGAGGGCAGGAAAGGAGGGGTACTGGGGCTTTTTTTTTTCAGTTTTCTGCTAATTTCAACAGCTTACACATCTTGTGATCAGTTTCTATTAATTGTCATTTTTCTTGATTTTGTGTTCACTCTTTCCTGCTTCATAGCATGTCTAGAAAATTTTTTGTTTTAGGGGTGCCTGGGTGGTTCAGTTGGTTAAGTGACTGACTTCAACTCAGGTCATGATTTCACCGTTCATTAGTTAGAACCCCACATCAGGCTCTGTGTTGACACCTCGAGCCTGGAGTCTGCTTTGGATTCTGTGTCTCCTCCTCTGTCTGCCCCTCTCCTGCTCACGCTCAGTCTGTCTGTATCTCTCTCTCTCTAAAAAATAAATAAACGTTGAAAAAATTTAAAAAATGCTTTTCTTTTGTGTAGAACATTGTGAACAGTACATTGCTTAAAATTTGGACTTTGTCATATTCCATAAAGGTTGTTCAATTTTGTTCTGGCAGCCAGTTAAGTTACTATTGGATCCTTTGGGTCTGTCGGACTTGTTTTCATTCTTTGTGAGGGTGGGTATCAGTTTTGAACTTAGTTCTAGGGAAGAGTACTTTATCCCTAACACCTGGTCCGTCAGTCATCTGAACTGAATACTCAAAATGTTCAGCAAGATTTAGGCATTCCTCCCCCAGCACATGCTCCACCACAGGCTTCATGGAGTCTTGAAGAAGAACTCCTTTCTCTGGAGATAAGACCTGCAAATTTGAAGTGCTTCAGCAGCTGCAAACCTCAGTCTCCTCAACTCACCAAAGCATCTGTCTTCATTTACGTTCCAACTCCTTGTGTCACCACGTGGAATGGGGCAGCATGCTGTGGAAAACAGTGGTTTCATCTTATAGATTTCTTTCTCTCAAAGATCACAGTTCTACACTCCCTGCCATCCAATATCCCCAAACAATCCCTTAATGAATTTTTGTACAGTTTTATAGTTATTTATACTGTAAGTGAATGTCAGGGGCCAGTTACTGTGTGATAGACCAACTAGTATCAAGTTTCCCAAATCTCAGTCACCATTCTATTGAGAGGCAAAAATTGAATGTCCAAATGGATCTTAGACTTTTTTTGTTGCTTTTTGCAGAAGACAGATGGATTTAGAAATGGCATGAATTCTAAAAATTCTGTGCCATTCTCTCCCATGAAAAGGTTATTTAATCTCTGATGTAGGGGAAGCAATCATTGAGTCCATAGAGTGTGATTGTGCTCAGGAAGGGGCTATTTTGAGGCTTCATTGGCTCATAGTCAACTCTCTTTTTTAAAATTTTTAATGTTTTTATTTCTTTCTATGTGAGAGAGAGAACGTTAGCAGAGGAGGGTCAGAGAGAGAGGGAGACACAGAATCCAAAGCAGGCTCCAGGCTCTGAGCTAGTTGTCAGCACAGAGCCCAATTAAAAAACAAAGCATTAAATTCACAGATGCAGAAG
>NW_027532017.1:7338-13153 GCF_008692635.1 Crocuta crocuta | reverse complement strand
ATTCATAGAAGCAGAAGAATAGGCCACCAAAAACAAAGACATTTTATATCTTGAGGTAGCACTGGTACCTCTCCTGTCATTGGATTAGGAGATTTTAAAAAGTAGCTTAGATTAGTCAGGAAGCAGTGAATATTTAGAATGAAAGGGTTGGGGAAGTGGACTTACCTTTTACTCATTACACACATTGTTCTTCAGAGAACAGCCATATCCTGCTTTACACTTAAAGTAAACTTTGTACCTGAAGACATTTCACAGAAGCTTGAGAAGCACCAAAGAAAACATGAAATATTAGAATCATAGTATCATCACCATAAGACCTGGGGAAATTCTCATTAGAATAGAAGGAACAGATCAGAAGATTATCAGCTTGGGAAGTTTCTAAAAATATCCTCCATGATCAGAGTGCATCCAATTTTCCGAAGGTGGAATATTCAGAAGCCATAAATATACAGGCATATCTTGGAGATATTGTGGGTTTGGTTCCAGACCACTTCAATAAAGCAAATATTGCAATGAAGTGAGTCAAATGAATTTATGGGGCTCCCCATACATATAAAAGTTATGTTTACACTATACTGAAATCTATTACGTGTGCAATAGCATTATGTCTAAAAAAGGCAATGTACATACATTAATTTAAAAATACATTATTGTTAAAAGTTGATAACCATCATCTGAGCTTTCAGAAGCTCATAATCCTTTGTTGATGGAAGGTTTTACTGTAGTGTTGATGGCTACTGACTGATCAGGGTGGTGGTGATTGCTGAAGGTTGGGTGGTTGTGGCAATTTCTTCAAATAAGACAACAATGAAGTTCGTGGTATTGATTAACTCTTCCTTTCACGAAGGATTTCTCTGTAGTATGTGATGCTGTTTGATACCATCTTATTTTATTTTATTGTTACTTTTAAAGTATTTATATATTTACTTTTCAAGTTTTAATTTAAATTCCAGTTAGGTAATGGAGTGTAATATTAGTTTAAGGTGTACAACTTAGTGATTCAACACTTCCATACAACACCTGGTGCTTATCACAACAAGTGCCCTCCTTAATCCTCATCGCCTATGTTGTTGTTGTTGTTGTTGTTGTTGTTGTTGTTCAGGATAATGACATTTTATTCTACTAACCTAGAATTCCTGGGGTTACATCAAAACCTGCATAGTAGTTAGGAAATATTGTTCACAACATCCTTTGTAGTATTATTTCATCCATAATGTCTTTGAGAGTCTTAAGGAAGACATCGCTCCAACCAGACATAGAATTAGGGAGACTTGTAACTGGCAGCTGTATAGTGCTTGGCTCTATAAAGACCAAGCTTGTGGCTAAGGGTAGCAGGCTGACAGTGTTCATATCCTCCTTTCTGTCTTCTGGCCCCATGATAACAACAGAGAAGTAGTGAAACTTACTGGCTTGTAGAGAAAAAGAAAGCAGGTGATCACCTCTCTAACCCATCCCTCCACCCACTTTCCCTCATAACCATCAGTTTGTTCTCTGTAATTAAGACTCTCTTTTGGGGTGCCTGGGTAGCACGTAGAGTATCATGTCANATGAGCACTGAGTGTTATGTGGAAACTAATTTGACAATAAACTATTAAAAAAAAATAAAATAAAAAAAAATAAAAATAAAAAAATGAAGGAGTTTTCTTGGAGAAAATTTCTGGTTCTTTGAAAAAGATTAATTAAAACAATAAGCTTCCAGGCAAACTGAGAAAAAAGAGAGAAGACACAATTGCTTGTTTGAGAAATGAAAGCAGGAACATCACTACAGATCCCATGGAAATTAAAAGGATAATCAAGAAATATTATGAACAATTCTATGCCTACAAATTTGATAACCTAGATAAAATGCCAATTTCTTGAAAGACACAATATGCCAAAACTCACAAAGGAAGTAATAATCTGAATAGGTCTATATCTATTTTAGAAATTGAATCAATAATTAATAACCTTCCGAAAGAGAAAGCCCCAGGCCCAGATGGGTTCATTGATATTGTATCAAAGATTTGGAATTATATCAAACATTTAAAGAAAAAAATTATGCCAATTCTACACAATTTCTTTCAGAAAATAGAAACAGAAGGAATATGTCCTAATTAATTCTATTGCTTTTGAATGAACCATGTCCCATCTCACCACTGCTTTGAAGAAAACATAGTACTGAATGTCTTAGCTAATGCAATAAAACAGGAAAAGTAGGGACACCTGGGTGGCTTAGTCAGTTGAGCGTCAGACTTCAGCTCAGGTCATGATCTTATGGTTGCTGCGTTCGAGCCCCGCGTTGGGCTCTGTGCTAATGGCTGGTAGCCTGGAGCCTGCTTCCTGTTTCAGATTCTGTGTCTCCCTCTCTCTCTGCGCCTCCCCCATTCGTGCTCTTTCTGTCTTTGGTTTAATAAACATTAAACAATTTTTAACGTTTGTGTATTTTGAGAGAGAGACAGAGTGTGAGCAGGCATGGGGCAGAGAGAGAGGGAGACACAGAATCTGAAGCAGGAAGCAGGGTCTGAGCTGTCAGCACAGCTGGAAACTGTGAGCGAGATCATGACCTGAGCCGAAGTCGGACGCGCAACCGACTGAGCCACCCAGGCGCCCCAAATATCAAACAATTTTAAACAAGAAAGGCCAAGAATGGTATACAGACTAGGAGGGAAGAAATAAAACTGTCTTTGCTTATAGATCATATGATTGATCATCAATCCATAATGTCTGAAAGAATTAGCCAAAAACTTCCTTGAACTAATAAGAATTATAGCAATATTGTTGGACACAAGGTTAATATATAAAAGCCAATCACTTTTCTGCATGCCAGTAATTAAAAAGTAGAATTGGAAATTAAAAGCACAATACTGTTTACATTAGCACACCTCAAAATGAAGTACTTAGATATGTCTTAAGAGGAACAAAATAAATGGAAAGATATTTCGTGTTCATGAATAGAAAGACTTGATAGTATCAAGATGTCAATTCTTCCTAACTTGTTCTATAGATTCATTGCAATCACAATCATAATCATGGCAAGTTATTTTGTGAATATTGACAAACTTATATAAAGTTTATATGGAGATGCAAGAAATATAGAACAGTTATTAGAATATTGAGGGACAAGAAGAAAGCTGGAGGATTGACTTCAAAGCTGACTATCTGACTTCAAGATTTACTATAAAGTTATAGTATTCAAGACAGTGTGGTATTGGTGAAAGAATTAACAAATACACCAGTGAAACAGAGTAGAGAGTTCAAGATCTGACCTATACACATATAGTCAGCTGATCAAAGACAGTACAATGAAGCAAAGGTAGTCTTTTCAACAAATGGTGCTGGAATAACTGGAAGAAAATCTAGACCTGAATACTACACCCTTAAGAAAAATTAACTCAAAGCGAATTGCAGACTTAAATATAAAATGCAAAACTATCAAACTCCCAGAAGTTAACATAGAAGGAAATCCTAGATTACCTTGGATTTAGCTGTGACTTTTTATTTTTTTAATTTTTAATGTTTTATTTATTTTTGAGAGAGAGAGAGAGAGCATGAACAGGGGAGGGTCAGAGAGAGAGGGAGACACAGAATCTGAAGCAGGCNTTTTAATTTTTAATGTTATATTTATTTTTGAGAGAGAGAGAGAGAGCATGAACAGGGGAGGGTCAGAGAGAGAGGGAGACACAGAATCTGAAGCAGGCTCCAGGCTCTGAGCTATCAGTCAGCACAGAGCCTGATGTGGGGCTCGAACTCACGAACTGTGAGATCATAACCTGAGCTGAAGTCAGATGCTTAACCAACTGAGCCACCCATGCGCTCCTAGCTATGACTTTTTAGATGACACCAAAGGCACAATCCATGAAAAAAGAATTAATAAGCTGGACTTCATTAAATTAAAACTTTTGCTCTGCAGAAGACATTGTCAAGAAAATGAAAAGATATATCACAGACTAGGAGAAAATATTTGCAAATGACAAATCTGATAAAGGACTGCTATCTAAAATACACAAAGAACTCTTAAATCTCAAGAATAAGGGGGGGAAAGCCCAGGTTAAAAATGGGCCAAAATTCCAGCCTCACTTCTAGAGGTAGGGGAAGTAGAGAAAAGGGGCTGGAGTCACAGACAATGGAGGTATCACGTGGTCATTGCTCAGTAATTTGCGGTTAGCTCCCCCTTTGTTCATGGGCTCACTGCAATTAATTTCTTATATCTTGAAGGAAAGCTTGCTCTTCTGTAATGGAGACCTGTGTGCTTGGAACACTTGTGTTTGGAGATGGTAGTTACCCTGCTCTCTTCCTCCATCCCAAGTATATTTGAGCTTCCTGCATTTTGAGATGGTAATTGTTCATGCACACTCAAATCACTCTTAGCTCATAATATGACTCTATTTGTAGGCTGGGCATTTTAAAAGGTAATTATGATAAAATGAGGTCCTTAGTGTGGCTCCTAATTGAAACTAACTGCTGTCCTTATAACAAGAGTTGATTAGGACATATAATCTAAGAGACTACAGGGGAACATATTCACAGTGGGATGGTGCTGTGAAGAAGTAGCAAGAAGGTGGTCATCTGCAAGCCAAGAAAATAAGCCTTAGGAGATACCAACCTTCCTGGTACCTTGATCTTGAACTTTCAGCCTCCATAACTGTGAGAAATAAATGTATAGTGCTTAAGCCAAAAATAAAAACAAACAAAAAAAATGGGCCAAAGAACTTAAAAGATACATCACCCAAGAAGACACATAGCTGGCAAGTAAACACATGAAACGATGTTCAATCATATACCATCAGGGAAATGCCAATGAAAACATCAATGAAATACTACTAAACAACTATTAGAATGGCCAAAATCCATACCACTAATAACACCAAATGCTGGTACATCCAGAGAATAGAATGTTATTCGTAGTGTTAAAAAGAAATGAGCTACCAAACAATGAAAAAATATGGATAAAACTTAAATGTGGGTGCCATTCAGTTGAGTTCCGACTTCGGCTCAGGTCATACTCTCATGGTTGTTGGGTTTGAGGCCAAAAAAACTTAAATGCATCTTACTAAATTAAAGAAGCCAATCTGATAAGGCTATATGCTGTATGATTCTAATTGTATGACATTCTGGCAAAGGCAATACTATGGAGAAAATTAAAACATCACTATTTGTCAAGGGTTAGGAATGAGGGAGGGATGAATAGGCAGAGCACAGAGGGTTTTTAGGGCAGTAAAGCTACTCTGTATGATATTATCATGGTGGATACATGTCATTATACATTTGTCAAAACCTATAGAATGTACAATACTAAAAGTGAACCCTAATGTGTGAATGTACATACACGGAGTGTAACAAATGTACAACTCTGCTGCGGGATGTTGATAATGGTGGAGGCTATGCATGTGTGGGGGCAGGGGATTGGGGAGAAATCTCTGGACTTTTCATTCAATTTTGCTATGAAATTGAAACTTCTCTGAAATATAAAGTCCATTAAAAAAAAAAGCCATATGCCAAGGAGTTTTAACTTCATCATGTAGTTGATGGTTAAAGGATTTTGACAGAAGTATGTTTTTAGAGAATTACTAATGGAAGCACTATAAGGAACAGACATTTATGGAGGCTTTCCATCTCATGTAGTGAATAGTATAAACTGCTACATTTCTGATCGCTAATAAGTTTTTCTTAGGAATTCTTTAAATATTTCATGACGAAGTTTCCATGTCCCTTTTTGGGACACTGGGCTGTTATCTAATCCTCTCTGTTGGCAAAATTACTCAGGCTGGTATTTTTAATTTGTTAGGTAAAAATAAACCTACGAAATAGGGAACTTACATTTAGGAGCCATGAAAAT
>NW_027532017.1:5615-7106 GCF_008692635.1 Crocuta crocuta | reverse complement strand
CTGTGACTCCCTCTCTCTCTGACCCTCCCCTGCTCACGCTGTCTCTCTCTCTCTCCTAGAAATAAATAAAACATTAAAAAAATTTTTTTAAATAAAAAATAAAAAATNTGTTATATTTCACTATGATCCAGTATTGTTAACATTGTCTATTACTGAGTCTTTTAGCCAAGATATTCAGTATTTAGATGAACTGATGTAAAAGTATCTCTTATTCAGAAACCATGTTACTGCATCTATTTTAACTTTGTCATGATGACTTTCATTCCCATTTCCTGAGCATGTGTTAGAGAGAAATTTATGTATGAACATTTTCACTGTGGTTCAATTTGAGTGATGGTACCACGTGATATGGGTGTTAACTCAGTAGTGGATTTATTTTGGGATGGCAGAGGAATGTGAGCATGACTAGAGTGTATGGGAACAGGTAATTGATTTTCCAGTGTTAAAGAAACTGTTGTGGAGCATACAGATTATATGGATTATAGTGGCTACAGAGGAGACTCCACCTGACCATGTGGAGGCATATTTGGAAGCTGATCACCGACAAGAAGTTTCTCTCATCTCATTTTGGTTCTATTCATTGTTGACATGGGCCTTTAATTGTGAAATTTCTGTGCAATGAAAAAAACATACATATTGGTAAGTGGTAGTGATACTGCTGTACATCTGGGGATCCTCTAAGAAAGAAAAACCTTTCAAATATACAATGTAGTGATAGCTGAAAAACATTTCTCAAGGAGCAGTAGTGACATACATTCCATATTTCAAAGTAATTGTAAAATGTGAAGTATATAAAATAACACTGTGAACAAAGAAAGACAATAATCCGTTACAGACATCGGATTAGTTACTGAAGATGACCTGAGATTCCAATTCCAACTGAGAAATATCAGAAGTCAATAAGTCAACACTGGACAGTCTCAGTGTCAAAGACGAAGTGCTGAGAGATAAAATGAAGCCTAAATGAGGACACCTTGCCTACATGGGGCCAGTTTAAGACTTAGAACACTGGCTTCATGGTACCTAACATAGTGCATGAGCTCCTGATGGAAAAGCAGGTGTGAGGAAGTGACTGAAATTCAGGGGGCCTTAACCAGTCCTCCTACTAACATACATTTATCTTCTCATGAGCTGATTCCACCAACCATGCCTGCAAACACCAAGTGTGAGTCTCTTGATGAGATCATGGCAACATGAGGGCATGTGTATTTGAATGAGCACATGTGACATTTCAATGTGGGTTATGACATTTGGGCACATGTGTTTACCATTTGCAGTAGGGGGAGAGACATGTGAGTGTCTGGAGTTATTGGCAGGAATCTGACAGTATGGGACTAGTGTTTGTCCAGAGGACAAAGCAACGTCTTCCCCCTACCCTACACTGCCACTCTGCCCTCTCCCCAGGGCTTTCTCTAAATGAGGCACAGACACAAAGACCTGGAACATTGTTCACTGGGCTAGTTCCCAGTACCCCTCAATTTAGAGCCTTCT
>NW_027532017.1:5266-5442 GCF_008692635.1 Crocuta crocuta | reverse complement strand
TCAAGGTGAGTATTAAAAAATAAGATGCGGGGCACCTGGGTGGCTTAGTCGGTTAAGTGTCCGACTTTCGCTTAGGTCATGATCTCGCGGTTCGTGGGTTCGAGCCCCGCGTCGGGCTCTGTGCTGACTGCCAGCTCAGAGCCTGGAGCCTGTTTCAGAGTCTGTGACTCCCTCCC
>NW_027532017.1:3264-5137 GCF_008692635.1 Crocuta crocuta | reverse complement strand
GTTGTGTTATATTTCACTATGATCCAGTATTGTTAACATTGTCTATTACTGAGTCTTTTAGCCAAGATATTCAGTATTTAGATGAACTGATGTAAAAGTATCTCTTATTCAGAAACCATGTTACTGCATCTATTTTAACTTTGTCATGATGACTTTCATTCCCATTTCCTGAGCATGTGTTAGAGAGAAATTTATGTATGAACATTTTCACTGTGGTTCAATTTGAGTGATGGTACCACGTGATATGGGTGTTAACTCAGTAGTGGATTTATTTTGGGATGGCAGAGGAATGTGAGCATGACTAGAGTGTATGGGAACAGGTAATTGATTTTCCAGTGTTAAAGAAACTGTTGTGGAGCATACAGATTATATGGATTATAGTGGCTACAGAGGAGACTCCACCTGACCATGTGGAGGCATATTTGGAAGCTGATCACCGACAAGAAGTTTCTCTCATCTCATTTTGGTTCTATTCATTGTTGACATGGGCCTTTAATTGTGAAATTTCTGTGCAATGAAAAAAACATACATATTGGTAAGTGGTAGTGATACTGCTGTACATCTGGGGATCCTCTAAGAAAGAAAAACCTTTCAAATATACAATGTAGTGATAGCTGAAAAACATTTCTCAAGGAGCAGTAGTGACATACATTCCATATTTCAAAGTAATTGTAAAATGTGAAGTATATAAAATAACACTGTGAACAAAGAAAGACAATAATCCGTTACAGACATCGGATTAGTTACTGAAGATGACCTGAGATTCCAATTCCAACTGAGAAATATCAGAAGTCAATAAGTCAACACTGGACAGTCTCAGTGTCAAAGACGAAGTGCTGAGAGATAAAATGAAGCCTAAATGAGGACACCTTGCCTACATGGGGCCAGTTTAAGACTTAGAACACTGGCTTCATGGTACCTAACATAGTGCATGAGCTCCTGATGGAAAAGCAGGTGTGAGGAAGTGACTGAAATTCAGGGGGCCTTAACCAGTCCTCCTACTAACATACATTTATCTTCTCATGAGCTGATTCCACCAACCATGCCTGCAAACACCAAGTGTGAGTCTCTTGATGAGATCATGGCAACATGAGGGCATGTGTATTTGAATGAGCACATGTGACATTTCAATGTGGGTTATGACATTTGGGCACATGTGTTTACCATTTGCAGTAGGGGGAGAGACATGTGAGTGTCTGGAGTTATTGGCAGGAATCTGACAGTATGGGACTAGTGTTTGTCCAGAGGACAAAGCAACGTCTTCCCCCTACCCTACACTGCCATTCTGCCCTCTCCCCAGGGCTTTCTCTAAATGAGGCACAGACACAAGGACCTGGAACATTGTTCACTGGGCTAGTTCCCAGTACCCCTCAATTTAGAGCCTTCTAGCTGAGTTGGGTTGAAGGACAGGTTTGGATTCAAGACTGAAGCAGAATTTCTTTGACTATGTCTGCATCTTACCACCACTGACCCCTAATGTGCAAGGATGATGACTCAGCCCCAAATTTCCAGTGAGAATAAAGGACGAGAAAGTGATGTGCCAGCACCCTAGCCTTCACAGGTCAGCACTGGCTCAGTTTACTGCTTAGTATTGTAAGAGACAGAGCATGCACATATCCTACATGCATAGGTGTCGCCTTAGAGGTTTCCTACATGCATGCAGTGGTACTGCACTCAGTGCTCTAGGATCTGGCCTGTGTAAGGGAGGAATGAGCTGGGGCTTTCCCTTGCCTGAGGAGTGGAAAGAGATGCTTAGAACCTAGATTCCCTGTGAGTTAGAACTGTGAATAGAAACTGATTTGTTCATAGAAAAAGGAGGTCACATGTAAAATCTCAAATGATTTTGCTGTTAAAAGCTCAAATCTACCATATT
>NW_027532017.1:0-3201 GCF_008692635.1 Crocuta crocuta | reverse complement strand
TCAAATCCACAAATTCTGGAAACTTAAAATGTGGACCTGTTGAGAAAAACAAATGTGAATTCAAAAAAGTATTATTTTCATTAAAGAATGAAGAAGCAATAAAATATAGCATGTAATTGCTGATGATTTAACCTTTATTTTATTTCATTTTTAGTTTCAAGTGTAGAATTTAGTGATTCATCACTTACATACAACACCCGGTGTTCCTCACAACAAGTGCTGTCCTTAATAAACGTAACCGATTTAATCCATCGTTCTGCCTACCTCCCCTCTGGTAACACTCAGTTTGTACTCTAATTAAGATATTTTTTTCTGGTTTGCCTCTCGCTTTCCTNTGCTTGGTTTGCCTCCCTCTCTCTTTTTTCCTGTTGTTTGTTTGTTTTGTTTTTTAAATTCCACATATGAGTGAAACCATATGTGGTATCTGTCTTTCTCTGACTGACTTATTTCCCTTAGCATTATATTCTTTAGCTCCATTCATGTCATTGCAAATGGCAAGATTTCATTCTATTTTATGGATGAGTAATATTCCATTGTGTATATATACACACCTTCTTTATCCATTTTTCAGTCAATGGACATTTGGGCTCTTCCCATAATTTGGCTAGCATTGCTAATACCTAATAACATTGGGGTGCATGTATCCCTTTCAGTCAGTATTTTTGTATCCTTTTGGTAAATATCTAGTAGTGCAATTGCTGGGCCATAGGGTTGTTCTATTTTTAAAATTTTGAGGAACCTTCATACTGTTTTCCAGAGTGAATGCACCAGTCTGCATTCCTACTACCAGTATAAGATTCCTCTTTCCCCACATCATCGCTAACACCTGTTTTTTTTTTTTCCTCTGTAGTGAATATAGCCATTCTGACTGATATAAGGTGGTATCTCATTGTAGTTTGGATTTGTATTTCCCTGATGACGAGTGTAGCTGAACAAATTTTTCATGTGTCTGTTAGCCATCTGTCAGTCTTCCTTGAAAAATGTCTATTCATGTCATCTGCTAATTTTTTAACTTGATTATATGTTTTTTAGGTGTTGGGTTTTATAAGTTTTTATATATTTTGAATACTAACTCTTTATCAAACACATCATTTGCAGATATCTTCTACAATTCTGTAGTTTGCCTTTTAATTTTGTTGATTGTTTCCTTTCCTGTACAGAAACTTTTATTTTGATCTAGTCCCAATAGTTTATTTTTGCTTTTGTTTCCTTTCTTTCAGGAGACATACATAGAAAAAAAAAGTCGTTTGAGTCAATGTCAAAGAAGTTATTGCCTGTGTTATCTTCTAGTATATTTATGGTTTCAGGACTCACATTTAGGTTTTCCATCCATTTTATTTTTTATTTTTAAATTTTTAAATGNAAGTATCCTGTTGAGGATTTTTGCATCCGTATTCATCAAGGATATTGATCTGTATTTCTCTTTTTTTTCCTGGCTGTCTGGCGTGGGAATCAAAGTGATGCTGGCCTCATAAAATGTTTCCGGAAGTTGTCTTTCGATCTCTATTTTTTGAACAGCTTGAGAAGAATGGGTATTAACTCTGTTTTAAATGACTGATAGAATTCCCCCGGGAAGCCATCTGGCCCAGGTTCTTATTGGGAAGATTTTTGATAACTGATTCGATTTCCTCACTAGTTATGGGTCTGTTCAGATTTTCTTATCTTCCTGTGTGAATTTTGGTAGTGAATGTGTGTTTAGGAATTTGTCCATTTCTTCTAAGTTGTCTAGTTTGTTGGCATATAATTTTTCATTGTATTCCCTGATAATCGCTCGTATTTCTGAGGGGTTGGTGGTAATAAGTCAATTTTCATTTATGATTTTGTCTATTTTGGTGCTCTCTCTATTCTTTTTGAGAAACCAGGCTAGAAGTTTGTCAATTTTGCTTATTTTTTCAGAAAAACCAAGTCTTGGTTTTGTTGATCTGTTCAACTTTTTTTTTTTGGTTTCTATATTGTTTATTTCTGCCTTGATTTTTAATATTTCTCTTCTCCTACTGGATTTGGCATACTCCTGTTGCTCTCCCTCCAGTTCCTTTAGGTTTGCTGTTAGATTTTGTACTTCCGGTTTTTCTAATTTCTTGAAATAAGTCTGGAGTGCAATGTACTTTCCTCTTAGGGCTGCGTTTGCCACATCCCATAGAGTTTGGATTGTTGTATTTTCATTTTTGTTTCCATAAAAATTTTAATTTCTTCTCTAATTGCTTGATTGGCCCATTCGTTCTTTAGTAGGGTGTTCTTTAACCTCCATGTTTTTGGAGGTTTTCCAGACTTCTTCCTGAGGTTGATTTCAAGTTTCATAGCATTGTGATCTGAAATCGTACATGGTATGATCTCAATTCTTTTATATTTATGGAGGGCTGCTTTATGCCCCAGTATGTGATCTATCTTGGAGAATGTGTCATGCACACTTGAGTAGAAAGTGTATTCCATGGCCTCAGGACGTAGAGTTCTGAATATATCTGTCAGATCAATCTGGTCCAATGTGTTATTCAAGTCCATTGTTTCTTTAGTGACTTTCTGCCTAGTTGACCTATCCATTTCTGTAAGTGGAGTATTACAGTCCCCTGCTATTAGCACATTCTTATCCATAAGATTGTTTCTGTTTGAGATTCATTGTTTTATGTATTTAGGTGCTTCCATATTTGTTGCATAGACATATATAATTGTTAGCTCTTCCTGAAGGATAGACCCTGTAATTATTATGTAATGCCCTTCTTCATCCCTTGTTACCTTCTTTACTTTAAAGTCCCATTTGTCTGCTGTAAGTATAGCTACTCCAGCTTTCTTTTGACTTCCAGTAGCTTTTTATACATTTCTCCACCCCCTTTCTTTCAATCTGAAGATGTCCTCCAGTCTAAAATGAGTTTCTTATAGACAGCAAATAGATGGATTTTGTTTTTTTATCCATTCTTTTACCCTATGTGTTTTGATTGGAGCACTTAGCCCCTTTACATTGAGTGTTATTATTGAAAAATATGAGTTTAGAGTCACCGTGTCCTTTGTGATATTCATGCTTGTGGTGGAGTCTCTGGTACCTTCCTTCCCTTGCAACATTTCCATCATAGAGTCCACGTCAGGATTTCTTGTAGGGCTGATTTAGTGGTGATGCATTCTTTCAAGTTTTCTTTATTTGGAAAGACTGTTTTTTTGTTTTTGTTTTTTTTTTTACAAATAGTTTATCGTCAAATTAGTTTCCACATA
>NW_027532016.1:33702-36358 GCF_008692635.1 Crocuta crocuta | reverse complement strand
TCCATGTTGTTTGTAGCCATAGTTTCTTTGAGGTCCTCTATGCTTATTACAAGCCTAGCGATTAATTTTACGATTATTGTTCTAAAATCTTGTTCAGTTATGCTGCTTATATCTGTTTTGAGCAGTTCATTAGCTGTCAATTCTTTTTGGAATTTCTTTGGAGGAGAGCTCTTTCGTTATGTCATTTCGGATAGCTTTCTGTCTCTTGTTAGTTTTAAAGACTTGTTATGCTCTCTGCACCTGTGAGCGCTGCTGTACCCAAGAAGACTTTTTGACTGTCCAGGGCCTATCCTTTCAGCAAGTGTTGTCTGAATGGTAAATCTTGGTCTCCTTTTTGAGACCTTGGTTATTTTATTTTCCTACTCATAGTTGTATTTGGAACTCTCCACCATGTGTACTTTGGCTTGTTTCTTGAGGTAGTCTTGGAGAAGAAAACAGACAGACAAACACACAGGGAACAGAGGGACACAAATGCACAGACAAATCCAACAATCACGCTAACCGAGAGGGAAAACTAAAAAGTAATGAGAAAAGACGGAGGAGGGAAGGTGAATGATAGAAAATAAAATTACATTAAAAAAGTCAAAAAGAAGAAAAGAAAAGGAAGAAAGGAGAAAACTGATAGAGAAAGATTGGTTTAAAGCACATAACCAGATTTCCCAGCTACAATTAAATAGCTGGGTGTATGCAGTGCTGGTTGAAGAGCATAGAGAAAGATAGAAATGATAGGACTGAGATGAGACAAAATTGGAGATAGAATGAACAGGCAGACGGGATAAGAAGCTTTTTTCAAAGAGCTAAAGGGTGGAATATGGTTGGAGAGGTGAGAGAAAGACGGTGGTGTTATCCAGAGAAACTATCTAGTCTGACTACTCTTGAGAGGCTTTGTAATACAGCCATTAACAGTTCCGCTGTTGCTGCTTCCCAGTTGCAGGGGTTTGAGTGGAGGGTGGGGGAAGTGTTGCAGGCTCATATCAGCCAGGGTCAAGCAGTAATACAACCTGAGTGCGTTTGGGGAACGTAGCAACTTCAGGTCCGAAGAGTCCGTGTTGCCTCACCCCGCCGCAACCACTTCACCGGCCTCAGCTGCTTCAGCAGGCATCTTTCGCTCACGCAGCCGCAGCTTCACCCGGCCCTGGCGCCACTTCACTGGGTCGCAGTTGCTGCCGCTTTAGTGGGCAGATGTCGTGCGTGCCACTGCTGCTTCACCTATCGCTGGGACCGCCTCCGCAGGCCTTGCTCCCGGTTCACCAGGCCGCCGCCCCATGGATGGTGCCGGGCGCAAGGCAGTTCCGTTTTTCCTGGCGCCTTCTGGGACCAGGGCACCTAGTTTAAAGTCAGCACCCCAGCCAGAGCTTAAAAATACACTGTCTTTCCAAGCCGAGGTTTTTCTCTTCTCCAGGGATGGTTCTGTGAGCAATCTCAGCTTTTCTTTCCTTTCCCCTGGACTCTCAGCAGCTTGCCACCACTTGCCAGTTTATCACTCACTGCAGCTGCATGCAAGCCAGGTTCCCTCCCCTCTCTCCGTATCTCTGGGTCCAGTCCCACTTTTATCTTCCCCAGTTCGCACCCACGCACTTATGAGGTTTCCTTCCCAGTGTACTCTGTCTCTTTCTCTTCCCAAACTCCTGTGGGTCATTGCCCTACGACTTCAAGCCTTCTCTGTTTGAGAGTTGGGTGCAGGCAAAATGTACGGAGCTCCCTACTTCTCTGCCATCTTGCCTCCGCCTCCTCTGTCACATTTCTTATACGTGCTTAGTATCTAATAGGGGAAAGTGGCAAACACATAAAACATAACGCAAAGCAATGTGTTGCCTGTCATAGAAGAGGAACAGGCAATATGCTTTGGGAATAGAAGAGAAAATAAATTAGTTTGTGCTTGGAGATCAAGGAAAGCTTTATTGAGGAGTTAAGAACTGACCTGGACTTTGAAAAGTGAGAATTTCAATATATGGTACTGTGTTGTGTCATGGAGATGACATCCTAAGAAGAGGGTATTACGTGAAAAAAGTCATAGATTTGGGAAAGTACCTTTTGAGTTTCAAGAAATGTCAGTGATTCAGTTTGTATGGCAAGGAAAACATGAAATCAGGAGTACTAGAGTGTAGGGTTAAAATGGTACATTAAGGCATGATCATGAGGTCCTTGGATGTTAAGTTTCAAATTTTGCACTTTATTTGGTAGGCAATGGAGAGGAAGTGAAGGTTATTAAGTAGGAAACTATTGATACATATGCCTTATGAGGTTAATCATGGCAACTTTTTACAAGATAGTTTGGCATATTGATTAATTTTCTTCTCACAATGATCAGTTGAAGAAGGTGTTATTGTTGCCCTTATTGCCCTTATTGTTACCCTTATTTGAAAAGGAAACTGAAGTTCGAAGAGGTTAAGTTACTTGTAAAGTTTTGCACAGCTAGCATGTGGAGTCAGGATTCATAGAGAGAGGAGAGTCCTTTATCAATAGTGTAAATGTGAATAGAGCACTGTATTAAGAGCCTGTTAATGGAAAGGTATTGGTGACGTAACGGAAAGTGGACTAGGTTCAAAGAAGGAAGGCCTGAGTTCCAGCCCCAGGCTTTGTACTTTTCAAACTGTGTGTTTTTGATGAATACTAAATCTCTCAGAAACATCCTTATCTATAAAAGTTTAGGTAG
>NW_027532016.1:29062-33598 GCF_008692635.1 Crocuta crocuta | reverse complement strand
AGTAATGTCGACCTCACGGAATTGATGATGTAAAGTCTAAATAAAAACATATGTTAAAAGTGCTTTATAAGCTATAAAGTCTACAACATAAAAAATGCCACGGAAAAGGATTTGCAGAGATTATTAGAAGCTTTTTCAAGTGTAAAACTTAAACTATAATTATAACAGTAAGAATGAAGTGAGGGACAATTATCAGATGGGGAACAATATCACAGGATTAAGAGTCTTGTCTAGTGTCAGTGGTGATACTATGATATCCTTTTACTAGCTTAGTACAACTAATAGTATATTTGATTAGACTAGATACTGTCTACATAGAAAATGGGAAGAGTTAGACAACTAATACATTAGTTTCTGTTTTATTATTTATACCTAAGTTTGAGATTCTGATGTAGTTTGTTAAAGACCAAAGGTTTTTGGTATATATTTAGTTTTTCTGGTTTTTCAATATTTTATGAGGATAAAGTTGCAGTGCTGCTGAAAACAAGATAGTGGCCTGGGAAGCATAGAACTAGTAATTCCACTTATATGGATTACATATGATTGGATCCATTCTTGGTCAGAGTGAAGATGGGGTAATCTTGCTGTACATATCCCATAAACAAAGGAGAGAAGAAAATGAATTCTCCCAACTAGGCTTCTTGATGTTTAAATGTCTCTTCCAGATGTGTGGAAAAATCTCTTTAAAGAGTTATAGAGCAGATATAGGTTCGGCTTTCTTAAAACTAAAGATTGGCCCATTTTTAGTTTGTGTTTAGAGTTAAATTGTAACTTGGAGATTGCATAATAATGTGAAATGAACATAGACTTTCAATTCAATTATTTCAGTTTATAAAAGCTCACTCTGCTGGGCTGCATGATCTTAGGTAACTGACCTAAGTAGACTGAGATAATTGACTTAACTGAAACCCAATTTCTCCATTTATTGTATTAGATACAGTAAAATATATAAAGTGCTCAGTTTAGAGTCAAGAATATAGTAGATGCTCAAATAAATGTTTGACTCTGTACCTTCTTTGCTTCCCAACTCCAGGTTCCAAATCTTTCAAAATATAAATAGAAAAAATTGGTTCCCACTGTAATATTTTTATTTTTTACATTTTTAAGTTGATTTTGTTTGTTTGTTTCAAGTTTTAATTTAAATTCCTGTTAGTTAACATATAGTGTAATACTAGTCTTAGGAGTAGAATTCAGTGATTCATCACTTACATATAACACCCAGTGCTCATGTAATGATATTTTTATGGTGATTACTTTTTATTTTAATTTAAATTCAAGGTAGTTAACATAGAGTATAGTACTGCTTTCAGGAATAGAACCTAGTGATTCATTTCTTACATATAACACCAGTGCTCATCCCAGCAAGTGCCCTCTTAATGCCAATTACACATTAAGTCCATCCCCCTACCCACCTCTCCTCCAGCAACCCTCAGTTTGTCCTCCATATTTAAGAATCTCTTATGGTTTGCCTCTCTCACTGTTTTTATCTTATTTTATTTTTCCTTCCCTTTCCTCACTTGGACAGTGCTATTGCCAATGAAAACACTACAAATTGTTATGCCTTTCTCCCATAGCTTGAAAATTCAATTTTTGTCAGCATCAAGACAACAGAGATCTTAAAGTGAGGTGCTTTTTCTAGAAAGTATATAGGACACGTGCTACAATATTTATTTAACATAAGTCATTCACTAATGATGGAATCTTTAGGTTGGTTAGCTCAATAAATTCAGAAGTTCTGCCTGTTTAATCTCTCACTAAAATGTGGCTTAAGATCCTCTTCTTATGTTTTGCCTTCTTCATCCTTGTTATTGTATTGATTTTGTGTGTGTGTGCGAATCTCTACCCCCTGCTTAACTCTTCCAAAAATTTAATCAATATTTGTTCTGGACTCGTCTTTCCAAACTCTACCCTTATCTGTCTCCTGCTACTTCCTGCACTGGTGCCCTTTTGTACTCTTTGTTTTGTGGCAAATAAGAATTGTTACTTATTTGCTCTTTCAAAAGACAGTTTTTTAATTTTTTTAATCAAAGTAATGCATGTATATAGCTTAAAACTTCAAATAGTACTAATAGGCATATTATAACAATTCCCTGTCCCAAACTTCTTCCAGCACACCCATTTTCCAGAAGCAACCATCTTCAATTTTTAGCTTTTTCCTCCTATACTTACCTCCATACAGCTAAAGAGTATGCAAATTCCTAAGCTATTGCTTGATGTACCAATGTTGTATATTATCTGTTGCTAATTCCAGTACATAAGGATTTAGTTCTATTAATCCCCTATCCATATGTTTCCATTCCTTCCATCATCCTAATATACTTAAATCCCCATTGTTTGGCTGAAACAGTATGCAGTGTTTTTTAATGCTATGAAAATATTATTTACTACAGAACCAATTTGTGTACTAATTTGCTTCTTTTATTAATACAACTATTTTTTGCTAGAATTCCCTAATTTACTCATTTTTTTTTCATATATCTATTGCTAATTCTTTTCTCAATACAATTTTATACACTCTAGTGTTCTGGGTTTTTTGATCAACCATGTCCTCTCTTTAAAACCCTGCAAACCATATACAGCATACCTCTTGGCTTGAATTGTCACTATCTACTGGCCTAATCACTCTCTCCATATTTTGACAGTTTCATTAGTAAGCTCACAATCTTCTCTCCACTTCCTGTTAACCCCTGCCCTGGAATCATCTATGAAAACTTCATCATTCATGTCAGTGATATTTTCCACACTGTCCTCATGGTTCTTTATCACTTTCAATTTTTTCATTTCCACAACATCTTCAACCCTCATAGAGTTTGGCCACTCCTTGAACCTTATCACTTGAAACTGTTTATGTTTGTTTCTCTTATCATCACTTTTCTTTTTTTTTTTTTACTTCATCTCTTACCCTNNCTTCGCCCTCATCAATGCTCCAGCCCTCAGTTCCAAGCTCGACTGGACTCTATTTTCATCCAACAATGCTTTTGCTAGAAACTCTTAAATTTTTTGTTGCCTTCTCTGATTACTATCCTCATTTTGCTGATCCTTTACTTTGGGTAGACTACCATCCATTTTCTTTGCCCCTAGATTTTGACTTTTGTGAGCTAGAGAAAGTCCACAAACTAGGACAATTTAGTCTAGAACAGATTGTCTACCTTGTTGGACTCCCTCTGTTACTAGAAATTCATTTTAATTAATTCTAATTAACTTCCTACCACAGTCTTCAATATCAAATCCTTATCTTTCCCACCCTCCTCATCTTCTGTGTTGCACTGTTGTTCTCTCCCATTCTGCAGGTAGATTTTACTCTCTATTGAGAATGGCTACTAGAGCTCATATTTTATTGTGTACCAGAATCAGAGGGCATGATTAAATAGAGAGTGCTGAAACTGGATAATTTGCATCTCTAAGTTCCCTGATTACCCTAAAACTTCTGGTCTGGGGGACCACAATTTGAGTTCATTATGAGAACTCTCAATGCCCCACTTTACTAAAAAAATTCTCCACATTTTCAGCAAACTTCTAATTCTTTTGATTTTCAAGAACTAAGAATTTAACCTTGTCTTTAAGGTGACTCCCTTAGTAACCCTACCATTTTGTTGACTTAGGTTTCATGCCCTTTAAAATGTAAAATTCCTGAAGGAGGAAGGCATGCTCAGTATGGCCATTTTCTCAGTACTCACACATTCTTTAACACTATGAACAGACACTTCTCCAAAGAGGACATCCAGAGGGCCAACAGACACTTGAAACGATGCTCAGCATCCCTCCTCATCAGGGAAATACAAATCAAAACCACACTGAGATAGCACCTCACGCCAGTCAGAGTGGCTAAAATGAGCAAATCAGAGGAATCTAGATGCTGGCGAGGATGTGGAGACACGGGCACCCTCCTACACTGTTGGTGGGAATGTAAACTGGTACAGCCCCTCTGGAAAACAGTGTGGAGGTTCCTCAGGAAACTAACAATAGAACTCCCCTATGACCCAGCAATAGCACTGCTAGGAATTTACCCAAGGGATACAGGAGTGCTGATGCATAGGAGCACATGACCCCAATGTTCATAGCAGCACTCTCCACAATAGCTAAAACATGGAAAGAGCCTAAGTGTCCATCAACAGATGAATGGATCAAGAAGATGTGGTTTATCTATACGATGGAATACTACATGGCAATGAGAAAGAATGAAATCTGGCCATGTGTAGCAACATGGATGGACCTTGAGGGTGTTATGCTGAGCGAAATTAAGTCAGGCAGAGAAGGACAAATACCATATGTGTGCACATATAGGAGGATTAGGAGGAACTTAACGGAGGACCATGGGGGAGAAGAAGGGAGGAAATAGTGCGGGAGAGAGAGGGAGGCAAACCATGAGAAACTCTTGAGTGCTCAGAACAAACTGAGGACTGATGGGTATGGGGGGAGAGGGATGATGGGCATGGAGGAGGGCACCTGTGGGAATGAACACTGGGTGTTGTTGGCAACCAACTTGAAGATAAATTATTTATAAAAAAAGAGAGAAAAATTATTTAGGTACATATC
>NW_027532016.1:28718-29028 GCF_008692635.1 Crocuta crocuta | reverse complement strand
CCTTAGGATAGCGTTTAATAAGGTCTCACTAAATGTGTGCTGAATGAATGAAAAGAATTATGTCACTGAGATCTTTTAAATTCTTAATGTGGCTTGTGGGTATAGATTTTAGACTTTGGTTTAAGAAATAAATTAGAATATAAGATAAATTGCATTAAAAGAGCTAATNGTAGTAAGGTCCTTCAATGGCTTACCTTTCATTTAAAAATGTGGTTCTATTCCTTGAATACATTATATACTAAAGAATGGCAGAATATAGAAATTACAGAGAAGTGGGAAAGAGAAAATGTGGTGACAAAGGTGTTTCCTA
>NW_027532016.1:26647-28639 GCF_008692635.1 Crocuta crocuta | reverse complement strand
ACCATGTGGAGAAATAACCCCAGAAGGAAAAGAGAGTACACAGAAAAACAGGCCACAGAGTTCCATGTCACTAGTAAAACTGAGCTAAACACTTTGCTCTGAGCTTTCTTGAAATCATAGGGAAAAAAAAGGAAAACATAATTAGTGAAAAGTGTCCATTGTCCATGAGAAAAAGCTTCATGAATTCTTGATAGTCCCTTGTATTATAGGAAAATATTATACATTTTATTTTCTAGTCAGAAAGAATAATCTAAGCTTTCGCANNNAATTATATCACCTGTATTCATTATAAAATGACAATCCAAACCACCTACCTTTTTATACTTGGTTGGGAGTGAAGAAAATCATCTTATTTTATAACATAATGTCAAAATTAACACACACACCCCAAAAAGGAATGAGAACAACTTTGATTTGTTTTCACTAAAGGTGTTAAAGCACCTCTTCCAGATAGTTCTTTTCCATCTATTATACTTAACATTTAGCCCCAATTTCATCTTTATTAGAAGCAACTTTCTCACTACTTACTTTGCAACAAATGTTTACTTAGCGTCTACTATACTCAGGTACTATGCTAGATGGTGGAATTAATGAAAGATATAAAGACCGTGTCTCTACTCTCAGGCAGCTGAGATTTTTGCAGAAATTTTACAATTATCTTCCACTCTCTCTATCATTATTCGAATAGCCAATTGTCCTTTTGCCTTAGGTTAAATAAAACCATTAATTTATATGATGGTTTAACAACTTACCAAAGAAATGTTATATCCCCAGTAACTTTATCAAAAAGTACTAAATTATCTACATTTTATAGTTGAAGTTCAGAGAGGTACGCAATATACTTAATCTTCAACTAGGAAGTGGGAGCTCCATTTTTGGCTCCAATTTCCATTCTTTCTCATTGCAATATTTTGCTGCCTATGTTTACTTACATAACAAATTAAATTAGGCCTTTATTTCAAGTACAGAACTGTTGTTATGAGTAAAGTCTTCAGTTTAGAATTGTTTTTGAATACAGTCAATTCAGTGTCAGCATTTATTGAAAATGTTCTATGTACCAGGTACTGTGTAAAGGAACTTTTCTTTATTAACATACCTATGGAGATTAAAGAAGAAGTGAGGATTTTCAGAAATCTAAAATTCTGACACTTTGTATTCTGCTAGGATTTCATCTTGTGGTACAGCATAGGAAGAGACCAATTATGTTTTTTACCTAATTAGCCAAATGATGTTGTGCCTAAAATGCATTTAATTCCATAAAGGTTAATTTCCCCAGGATAAACTAGGGCTTCAGTCAGTCTGACAGCTATATCAGTTTCAAATCAAAGCAAACTTAATGAAGAAGTAACATTATTTATCTATAAATGTCACTATATCATTATGAGCTTTGTAGGATATTAATCTATACATTTAAAACTTCTATTCATAGTGATGTTTTCCATTATCTTGTAGCAAAAGGTTACTACTCAATAAGAACTAAGCATAGCAGACCTTGTTACTTAATATGTTCATGACCTTTTAGAGTGTTAGGCATTTATGTATAATCAGCTTTATATAACATGGCATTTTGAGCACTTTATAATCTGCTAAAAACCCTTCTAAATACGTGAAAAATGTACACATTTAGGCGAGTTACCTAGTGGAAATAAATTTAATTAAGCCAACACCCTGTACTACTGGATTGTGATTTATTACTTGATCACAAATAAGCAGCATTCTCACAAATCTGTGCCATTAAGCTTGAGGAAGACCAGACAAGAAAGTATAGATGGCTCAGCTGAAATCCATAACTATTGTATGTCTAGTATCTGCAGGGGCTCTATAATCACTACCAATGAACTTTGTAAATATGGACAAAAGTGTGATCTTTGAATATCAAAATTTATATAATGTAGATGCTAGCAAGAAAATTCCACTCCTGGAACCTCATAGACTACAAATTAGAAATAAAACAGCAAACTGGAGCCAGAACAAAAACTTCTAAGGCAAAAG
>NW_027532016.1:23341-26561 GCF_008692635.1 Crocuta crocuta | reverse complement strand
TTTCCTTTAAAAGGTCCTTTCTGTCTACAGTACAGATTTTCTGAGAAAAAAAAAAAAAAGACCACGTATTTGCCTTTGGTTTCACTCCTAACCATTGTTTCCTTGCCTTGGGTTTATGGCAGCAATTCTAAACAAAGAATTTTTAACTGCAATCAGAAACGAGGAGTTGGACTGCCTGCCCATTATTATAGTTAAGTAATGATCTAATTGAAGGTACTTGATTGATGCATGCTAAATAATCTTTAATGATTTTTGCAAAATTTTGGAGAAATATAACAGAGAACAACTATTATTTACCATAGCTTGCATTTCTTCCCTGTTTATATGTGAAAAACTAAAGCTATTATCCAAGATTGACATTTCAGATACCTCTCATTCATCAGGCAGAAGAGTAGATATGTGTACACCTATATCTCAAGTATCCTACCAATTCAATATTTGTCACAGAGAGAAATATCACTATAACTACCATTATTCTGACCCCAAATATTCATGTTTTCTTGGGAGGTTTCTTATTTTGGCTTTTTCAAAACAACAAGAACATAGATTTAAACCAACTTTAAAAGATATGTCAAAACATACCTAAAAACAGTTCCAATAAAGCTAAGGAGCTCCAACAACCTGTGATTCAGTGATAGAAAATATTTGTAACTGGCACATCACAGTTTATGCTTAGGAAATGTCATCTTATCATTAAGCATAGTCCTGTAAACAGTATATGAGAATCTGACTTCTGTCTGTCCTCTCCTTCCATATTTTTTAACCCAACTGGCTTTTTTAAAAAATAAGTATTACTCAAATGTTATTATAAATTATAGGCTACACAAAAGTGAGAAGAAATATACACACAAAGGTGTGATATTTTGCTTCCTACTTTTCGATCTTGACATCTCTTTTGCCAGAAGAACTCATTATTCAATTCTAATGCTCTTACACTTTCTCTAGCTGATTAAAATTTATTATCTGAAATTCAGGCATATTTTTCATAGCTTTACATTAATAAAATCAATCTCTTACTGTTTTTTTTAAATTTTAATGTTTATTTATTTTTTAGAGAGAGGGAGACAGAGCATAACTGGGAGAGGGGCAGATAGAGAGAAAGACACAGAATCAGAAGCAGGCTCCAGATTTTAAGCTGTCAGCACAGAGCCCAACACAGGGATTGAATCCATGAACCATGAGATCACGAACTTAGCCAAAGTTGGAAGCTTAACTGACTGAGCCACCCAAGTACCTCAAACTCTTACTGTTTCAAGTCCTAGCCCAACTAAACTCTGAAATAGTGCAATTAGGGACAGTGTAATTCCAAAGTAGCTGAGAAGACAAATACGAGAGGTTGTCTTGGAAGGCAATATTATACAGTGGTTATGAGAAAACATCACTTCACTTAATATTTATGCAGAGTTCATAGCAAATTATCTGGCGCATAGTAAGGACTAAATAAATACTAGTTATTATTATAATTTCCCAAAATAAAATCACTTTCTTTTGGTAATTTTAGCAACTCTTTATAGTTATGAACACAGATACAATGTTGATGTAAATCCTTCCTTACCCTAGACTGATTTTTTTAAGCTTATTCATTTATTTTGAGAGAGAAATAGAGAGTGAAAGCATGGGGGAGGGGCAGAAACAAAGGGAGAGAGAGAATCCCAAGCGGGCTCTGTCAGTGTGCTGACAGTGTGGAGCCTGATTTGGATCTTGATCCCACAAACCACAAGATCATGACGTGAGTTGAAGCCAAGAGCCAGATATTTAACTTACTGGACTCTGTGATTCTTTATTTGGGTGCCTAAATCTACCACATAGAAATCACATGATCAAAAGTTTTAGTAATGGCACTAAAGATTCATATGGGCAAAGAAATCTGTACCTAAAAAGTGTGCTAGTGTGAAGGGCAATGACAGAACATTTGTGCAAAAATACGAAAGAAATATTTTAAGAAAGTTTGGAATCATGAAATTACTCTGTCAAATGAATTACAATAAAAGGAAAAAAAATGATTTTCACAGCATTATGAGGGTTTTATAAAAGCTAACAGGAAAATATGCAAAATACTAAACATATCAAANTCAGCAATGAAACAACCTGAAGATCATAGAATGACGCTAATATGACAGCTAGATTTTCTCTTATCCACTTAACCTTGAATGTTAAAATCATATTGGAAACCATGTTTTTAAGCCACTCCCAGTTTGGTAAATATATAGATGGTTCATAAGAGGGCAATGCATGAGTAAAACATGAAATCAAAAACATTCTTTTGATTATTCTGAATAAAGCCTTACTCTTCATTTCCTGAGAGGGGTCTACAACTAAGGAGTTGATTGCCAAAATCTAGAAATCTAGGTAAGACTCAAATGCCAGTCTCCAATTCTGCAAGGAGTTGAGTTTAGTTGCTACAATTAGACTTACCTAAACTTAGGAAGAAAGTGTAAGGAATAACCATGACATTCTTAAGGAAGTGCTCTTTTTTGATTTTCACCATTCTTGGTCAACTTCTTTAAGAGAGAAACCTGTAAATAAAAATCTTTCCGGAATCAACTAGCATTTGGGATCACTTCTAACCAGGTAGGCACATGGCTTCTTTCATTTCAACGAGTACTTACTAAGCAACTAACTACAAAGTGTTCAACCAATATTGTGCTAGATAATGTGAGCTATATCAAAAAGTATGACTCATTCATTACTCTTAAGTTTATTTCTTTTGGATAGGGTGACTGTTGAGAAAACAAGATTTACATATGTAAAATAATACGAAAACAATTCAAGATAATTGACCACAAAATCTAAACTGAATTAGTTTGTTGGCTGGCATATTTTCAGTTTTCATGGTTATATTAAATCTTGAGATAGAGTCTAAAGTATGGATAAGATTTGGATACACAACAAGAAAGAGAGAGTTTTCCAAGCAGCAAAAAATATGACTAAGGACTAGAGGCAAGAATAACATGATGTGTGCCCAGGACAGTGAAATCTACTATGGTTGGATCAGAGAAAAAGTTAGGAAATAGATAATGTTACTATATTCATGTTAGCATTTGAAGATTTTTTATTGAATATACACAACTTAGTAATTCTATAACATTTACACATTATGTGATGATATTGACTTTACCAGTTTATCTACTCATGCCTTCCTATAGGAGACTTTACTCTCTTTCAGAGACAATCATTACTTCTCTAAAAGAGCATCTTCAAAGGGTATATGGAAAAGTTA
>NW_027532016.1:22801-23331 GCF_008692635.1 Crocuta crocuta | reverse complement strand
TAACATGGTGGTGTATTAATCAAGACTTTAAAAAATGTGAAAAAATATATCTTAATAAAAACATGATGATACACTACTGTATTTTACATATGCCTTTTGTATTTATCTGTATTTTATAAATGACTTAGCATAACACAGACGTGGCTATGAAAGCCCATCTTTGCTTACTTTGCAATCTTACTTTGCAAATCTTCCATTTGCCTCAGCATGCATGATTTTTTAGGGTCTACATTTAGAAGACAGGTTGAAAAGGAAGTACCAGTGGTCAAATTTGGAGTCCATTTATCCTGTATATACTTAGGAATAAATGTATTTATAGGACACTTTTGGTCCCACATGCACTATCAAAGGTAGTATGGAATGCAACCTAAGTTATTAACCTCCACAAAGTGCTATTTTGGAGGTGAAGGCAAGGTGGTCAACATTATTGAAAAGCTTGGTAACAAATTATATAAGGCCAACAGAATAGGTCATATTTTGGATACTATTCATAATAATTTCTGCTTAGGATTTCAAATGTCTTTGATGTC
>NW_027532016.1:21961-22775 GCF_008692635.1 Crocuta crocuta | reverse complement strand
TACAAATAATAGAGGGAATATAAGAAAAATACATAAAACATGTTGAATTGAGAAGATTAACTTAATCTAACTTCAAAGTATGCTAATAAATTAAGCTGTCTTTCTCTGAGAGGATGCAAGTCCAAATGAAAGCAGTTCTTCTATGTCAATATAATTCAAATAATTCGTATGTTTTTTTCCAACACAGAATAGAAGAGGAAGCCCTGTAGTGATAATGGGCAATTTAGAGATTTTGATTTACTAGTTTTACTATGTTATCTAAGCATTTATATTCCAGGATTTTTTTATATAAATTATTCAAGTTTTCATTCATTAGGTCACTTAGATTCGTGAAATAAAATAAAAAATGCTATTGTAATGTTGTCTTTTCTTTATATTCCTCCCTTATTGAAAAATGTATATCTCAGATGCAAAGAAAACTTAGTGGGTTGATTCATGAGAGACTTGGTAATATGTAATTTGTATTAATGGGTTATCTAACTTTTTCTCCTTTCACATCAAAACATCTATCAATTTAGAAATACTTAATGTTGTTTATAATCATGGTTGGTGTTTTCTTCAGGTGATAATTGAAGATGATGGCCCTGAAAAATTGGACCCCAAATATTTTGGAGAGTTACTTGCTGATCTAAGCCGTAAAAATACAGATCTATATCACTGCTTATTAGAACATTTGCAGAGAATCGGAGGAAGGTACTGTAAATATATAATTTGCCTTGATGTTGTAATTATCAAACATTCTAGGATACTTTGGTATTTTTTAATGAGCTTTACTTTTTAGAGCAGTTTTAGGTTCACAGTGAAACTCTAGTAC
>NW_027532016.1:15028-21845 GCF_008692635.1 Crocuta crocuta | reverse complement strand
GAAACTCTAGTACTTTATAAAAATGTTTTATTTTTAAGTAATCTCTACACCCAACATGGGGCTCAAACACACAACCTTAAGATCAAGAGTCACATGTTCCACCTACGGAACCAGTCAGGTGCCCCAAAACTCTAGTACTCTTAATGGAGAAACAAGATAACTATATGAGCAGATCTGAACAAATGTCTTGTTTTAAGAGTTAACGTACTTCATGAAAATCAGCAAAAGATATCACAGTAATCCTATTCGTAACAGTAAAGATTTCTGTGAACCTTCCTTTATAACATACTTTGATGGCAAATGAGAACTCTTGCACAAGGAGCTAAAAAATTCATGGCATACTGTGACTTGTTTTAAGATATTACATTGATGATGTAAGATACAATCCCACTGTTAATACATTACTTTTTATCTTCCATTGATATGTTCTCAATGAACAAAGGCCACAGTTTAATATACAAATATTACATATAATATATTAAACAAATTGGCATTTCTTTCAATTAATATAAGTACAAATATGTATATTATACTATATACTAAATAAAAATTATATGTATTTAAGTATATGCACAAAGTTTATCAACTATTCATGTATAGATGAAAGAATATTATGTCATGAAATGAATTCCATAAGCTATACCCCTTCTACTACCTAATGACATCATACATATGGTCAACTATCAGACAAAGTTTAGGAAAGCTTAAAAAATTCAGAAAAATATGTAGGATAAAGGAGTGTTGGTATAATTTTTTTCTAGTTCAAACTTCATTAACTGGATTCTTCTGCCTCTTAGAGATCTTTAATCTCTTATCCATCTTTTTTCCTCTCCATTTATTACATCTCTTTCTCTCCATTTTTAGCTCCATCCTCTCTAACTTTTCTTCTTTTCATGTTCATGACTGCAATCAGTCTCTTACTATCACCTTCAAGTGCTTTACCTCCTTATTTATTGTCCCTCCCACTTAGCAAAATCCCAGCTCTGGAGTAGTCTAGATTTCTTTATATATTGTTTAGTTTTCTTTATATATTGTTTCTTTTACCACCATCTCCTCATTCTGATACTTAACAGTCCCTACCCCTAGAATTCAGAGGGCTCTATGAGGGCTATTTTATTTACTCTGATGTCCTTGGTGTTTAGTATGGTGACTAGTTTAGTGTGGTGCTCAGTAAATATTTGTTGAATATATGAATGCCTTATTTTTTATTTAAGTTTTTAAATTCCCATTAGTGAACATATAGGGTAATGTTAGTTTCAGATATACAATATAGTGATTTAACACTTCCATATATCACCTGGTGCTCATCACAAGTGCCCTCCTTAATCCCCATCACATATTTAACACATCCCCCCACCACCTCCCTCCTCGTAGCTATCAGTTTGTTCTCTATAGTTAACTTATAAATCTCAACACCCAAAAAACAATCCAATTTAAAATGGGCAGAAAACATAAACAGACCTTTCTCCAAAGAAATAAACACATTGCCAACAGACAAATGAAAAGATGCTCAACATCACTGATCATCAGGGAAAGGCAAATCGAAACTACAATGAATGCCTTCTTTACTGCTACTTCCATGCAGTTAAGCACTGTTAGAGAAAAGCACAAGCATTTATTTAAATTGGTGTTATCATAAATGCATGATCTTCCATTGTTTTATAGTAATCAACACTTTCTCCCATTACGTAAACAACTATCTATGTGCATAAAGTCACTAGCTCAAAATCTTCCCCCTCTCTCTGAGTAGTTAATCATTTATTAAGTGCCCACTATGGACCCTAGACACTGTGCTAAGTGCTTTTCCTATATTGTCTAATTTGCAGAGTAACACTAGAAAATTTCAAATGGAGACCCAAAGAGAGTAAGATATTAAGGTCACAACTGCTACTAAGTGCTTGAGATTTATTAAACATTTCGGAGCCCTGTTTTCACCTATAAACTGTGATTCATCTTTTCTGCAAAGCATCTTTTAGATATTTAGCTTGGTCTAAGTGTTCATTTTCTGTGAATTAATTATACCCTGTGAATATTTCTATAAAAGTATGACATTGTATAATCAAGAGTATATAGGGGCACCTGGGTGGCTCAGCCGGTTAAGCGTCTAACTTCGGCTCAGGTCATGATCTCACAGTTCATGGGTTTGAGCCCCACATCGGGCTCTGTGCTGACAGCCACCTCAGAGCCTGGAGCCTGTTTCAGATTCTGTATCTCTCTCTTTCTCTGACCCTCCCCTGCTTTTCTCTCTCTCTCCCTCTCTCTCTCCTTCCCATGCTTGTGCTCTCTTAAAAATAAATAAATTTAAAAAAAGAGTATGTAAAGACCTAGTCTTAAGTACCTTGATTCTAGATTCAGAGTTCNTAGAATCAAACTGCCTTAGTTCAAATCTATATTAAACTATGGGAAAGGTATTTAACTTCTCTGCACCTCAGTTTCTCCATCTATAAAAAAGGAATTATATTACAAATTTATTAGTCTCATACTAATTAGAAGTAGATAAAGTAACTGAGCAAAGAAAGTTATGTTATTTCATAATGATTATTCTGGAAAAGTTATAATCAGGGTTTCAGAAAAACTCTTTCTTTGAGAGGTTTTGATAAATTTACATGGATGACTTAAATGTGTGATTAAGCAATACAAAGCCTTGAATTTAATTCTTGGAATAACTAAAATACCACNTTTATTACCGGCCTCATTTCCACCTTTCTTTCTTTTTTGTTTTTCCTTATTATATTCCTTCCTTTCTAGGAGGTAAGATAGCATACAGTAAGTGCCACTATTTTAAAAAAATATTTTTAAATTTTGTTTTAAAGTATTTTTTTAATTCCAATTAGTTAACATACAGGATAATATTAGTTTCAGGTGCACACTGTAATCCAACAGTACCATACAACAGTGGTGCTCATCACAAGTGGACTCCTTAATCCTTATCACCTATTTAACCCATCCCTCCTCTCTTCCTCTCTAGTAAACATCAGTTTGTTCTCTATAATTAAGAGTCTGTTTCTTGGTTTGCCTCTACCTTTCCCCCCCACCCCATGCTCATTTGTTTTGTTTCTTAAATTTCAAATATGAATGAAACCATATGGTATTTGTCTTTGTCTGACAGACTTGTTTCCCTTAGCATAATACTCTCTAGTTCCACCAATGTCATTGCAAATGGCAAGGTTTCATTCTTTTTTATGGCTAAGTAATATTCCATTATATATAGATAGCTTTTGTAGATAATGCTGCTACAAACATCAGAGTACATGTATCCCTTTGAATTAGTATTTTTGTATACTTTGGGTAAATACCTACTCATACAATTGCTGGATCCTAGGGTAGCTCTATTCAACTTTTTGAGGAACCTCCATACTGTTTTCCAGAGTGGCTGTACAACTTTGCATTCCCAACAATAGTCCAAGAGCGTTCCTCTTTCTCCACATCCTTGCCAACACTTGTTGTTTCTTGTGTTGTTGATTTTAGCCATTCTGACAGGAGGAAGGTAATATCTCATTGTAGTTTTGATTTCTATTTCCCTGATCATCCCTGATGCTGAGAATCTTTTCATGTCTCTGTTGGCCATCTCTGTCTTCTTAGAAAAATATCTATTCATGTCTTCTGCCCATTTTTAATTGAATTGTTCAGTTTTGGGGTGTTGACTTTTATAAGTTATTTATATATTTCTTTATATAGTTCTTTATATAGTAAACCTTTATCAGATATACCATTTGCAAATATCTTCTCCAATTCTGTAGGTTGCCTTTTTTTGTTGACTGCTTCCTTCATTATGCAAATGCTTTTTATTTTGATGAAGAAGTTCCAACAGTTTAATTTTGCTTTTGTTTCCCTTGCCTCAGGAAGCATCTAGAAAGAAGTTGCTAAGGACAATATCAAAGAGGTTACTGCCAGTGTTCTGTTCTAGGATTTTTATGGTTTCAGGTCTCACATTTAGGTCTTTAATCTATTTTAAATTTATTTTTTGTATTTGGTGTAAGAAAGTGATCCAGTTTCACTCTTTTGCATGTTGCTATCCAGTTTTTCCAACATCATTTATTGAAGAAACATTCTTCTTTCCATTGGATATTCTTTCCTGCTTTGTTGAAGATTAATTGACCTTATAGTTGTGAGTTCATTTCTGGGTTTATCTATGTGTCTATTTTTGTGCCAGTACTGTTTTTACTCCGGCNTATGAATGAAACCATATGGTATTTGTCTTTGTCTGACAGACTTGTTTCCCTTAGCATAATACTCTCTAGTTCCACCAATGTCATTGCAAATGGCAAGGTTTCATTCTTTTTTATGGCTAAGTAATATTCCATTATATATAGATAGCTTTTGTAGATAATGCTGCTACAAACATCAGAGTACATGTATCCCTTTGAATTAGTATTTTTGTATACTTTGGGTAAATACCTACTCATACAATTGCTGGATCCTAGGGTAGCTCTATTCAACTTTTTGAGGAACCTCCATACTGTTTTCCAGAGTGGCTGTACAACTTTGCATTCCCAACAATAGTCCAAGAGCGTTCCTCTTTCTCCACATCCTTGCCAACACTTGTTGTTTCTTGTGTTGTTGATTTTAGCCATTCTGACAGGAGGAAGGTAATATCTCATTGTAGTTTTGATTTCTATTTCCCTGATCATCCCTGATGCTGAGAATCTTTTCATGTCTCTGTTGGCCATCTCTGTCTTCTTAGAAAAATATCTATTCATGTCTTCTGCCCATTTTTAATTGAATTGTTCAGTTTTGGGGTGTTGACTTTTATAAGTTATTTATATATTTCTTTATATAGTTCTTTATATAGTAAACCTTTATCAGATATACCATTTGCAAATATCTTCTCCAATTCTGTAGGTTGCCTTTTTTTGTTGACTGCTTCCTTCATTATGCAAATGCTTTTTATTTTGATGAAGAAGTTCCAACAGTTTAATTTTGCTTTTGTTTCCCTTGCCTCAGGAAGCATCTAGAAAGAAGTTGCTAAGGACAATATCAAAGAGGTTACTGCCAGTGTTCTGTTCTAGGATTTTTATGGTTTCAGGTCTCACATTTAGGTCTTTAATCTATTTTAAATTTATTTTTTGTATTTGGTGTAAGAAAGTGATCCAGTTTCACTCTTTTGCATGTTGCTATCCAGTTTTTCCAACATCATTTATTGAAGAAACATTCTTCTTTCCATTGGATATTCTTTCCTGCTTTGTTGAAGATTAATTGACCTTATAGTTGTGAGTTCATTTCTGGGTTTATCTATGTGTCTATTTTTGTGCCAGTACTGTTTTGATTACTCCGGCTTTGTAATATAGCTTGAAGTCCAGAAGTATGATGTCTCCAGCTTTGCTTTGCTTTTTCAAGATTGCTTTGGCTGTTCCAGATCTTCTGTTGTTCCATACAAATTTGACGATTGTTTTTTTCTAGCTCTAAGAAAAATGCTGGTTGTATTTTGATAGGTATTGCATTAAATATGAAGATTGCTTTGGGTAGTATAGACATTTTAACAATATGTGTTCTTCTCATCCATGAGAATAACATTCCTTTCCATTTCTTTGTGTTCTCTTCAATTTCTTTCATCAATGTTTGATAATTTTCAAAGCACATGTATTTCACTTTTTTAGTTATGTTTATTCCTAGGTATCTTATGGTTTTTGAAGTAATTGTAAATGGGATTAATTCCTTGGTTTCTCTTTCTGCTGCTTCACTATTGGTGTATAGAAATACAACAGATTTCTGTATCTTGGTTTTGTGTCCTGTGAGTTTACTGAATTCTTTTCTCAGCTCTAAGAGTTTTTGGTGGAGTTTTTTTTGGGTTTTCTACACATAGAATCATGTTATCTGCAAATAGTGAAAACTTTACTTCTCCCTTACCAACTTGGATGCCTTTTATTTCTTTTTCTTACCTGATTGCTATGGCTAGGACTGCCAGTATTATGTAACATAATGGCAGTTGAGAGTAGACGTCCCTACCTTCTTTGTGACCTTAGGGAAAATGATGTGTTTTTTTTTCCCAATGAGAATGATATCAACTGTGGGTTTTTCATATATGTCCTTTACAAAGTCGAAGATTTTTATCATGACTGTTGTTGTACTTCATCAAATGCTTTCTTTGCATTTATAGAAATTATCATATGGTTATTTTCTTTTATTAATGTGGTGTATCACTTTGATTGATTTCTGANTGAATACTGAACGACCCTTGCAACCTAGAAACAAATCTCACTTGATCATGATGAATGAATTTGTTAATATATTGTTAGGCTCAGTTTGCTAGTATTTTATTAAGAATTCTTGTGTCCATGTTCATCAGGATATTGCCCTTACTTCTCTGTTTTAATAGAGTTTTTATCTGGTTTTTGGTATCAAGGTAATGCTGGCCTCATAAAATGAATTTGTGAGTTCTCTTCCTTTTCTTTTTCTTTTTTTTTTTTATTTCTAGGAAAGAGAGAGAGAGAGACAGTGTGAGCAGAGGAGGGTCAGAGAGAGANTGATTCAACAATTCCATGTTTCACCTGGGCCTCATCAGGATAAGTGCACTCCTGAATCCCCATAAAATATTTAATCCATCATCCTACCCACCCCCTCCTTTATTTTGGGAGGCAATACTTGGAGAGAAATAGTTATTAGGTCTTCTTTAAATGTTTGGTAGAATTTGCCTGTGAAGCCATTTGACACTGGACTTTTTGGGGAGCTTTTTGATTACTGATTCAATTTCTTTGCCGGTTATTGGTCTATTCAAGTTTTCTATTTCTTCCTGTTTCTCTTTTGGAATTTATATGTTTTTAGAAATTTATCCTTTTCTTCTAGGTTGTCCAATTAATTGGCATATAATTTTTCATAA
>NW_027532016.1:14664-15010 GCF_008692635.1 Crocuta crocuta | reverse complement strand
ATTTACTCATATTTCTGTGGTGTTTGTTATTAACTGTTTTCACTTGTGATTTCATTTATTAGGGTACATTCTCTTTTCTTCTTGATAACTCTTATTAGAGATTTGTCAATTTTATTAGGTTTTTCAAAGAACCACCTCCTGATTTCATTGATCTGTTCTTTTGTTTGTTTGTTTGTTTCCATATCATTGATTTCTGTTATACTCTATTCCCTTCCTTTTTCTGTGTTTGGGTTTTGTCTGTTCTTCTTTTTGTAGCTCCTTTAGGTGTAGGATTATGTTGTTTATTTGAGATTTTCTTGGTTCTTGAAGTAGGCTTATATTGCTATATTTTTTCCTCATTTGATTG
>NW_027532016.1:12125-14651 GCF_008692635.1 Crocuta crocuta | reverse complement strand
TCATATGATTGCTTTTGATGCATCCCAAAGGTTTTGGACTGTTGTATTTTCATTTTCATTTGCTTCCATATATTTTGTATTTCTTCTTTGATTTCCTGTTTAACCAATTCATTTGTTATCTTTTCAAGTTTTTTTCTTATGAATGACTTCAAATTTCATAGCGTTGTGGTCACAAAAGGTGCATGGTATGATATCGATCTTTACGTATTTATTGAGGCCTGTTTTATAACTTAATATGTAATCTATTCTGAGAATGTCCCACATGCTCTTGAAAAGAATGTGTATTCTCTTGTTTTATGATGAAATGTTCTGAATATATTTATTAAGGCCATCTGGTCCTGTGTGTTATTCAAGGTCATTGTTTTCTTGTTGATTTTCTGTTTGGGTGATCTGTCCATTGATGTAAGTGAGGCATGAAAGTCCCTACTAATATTGTATTAATATTCATTATTTCCTTTATGTTTGCTATTAAATATTTTATGTATTTGGGTGCTCCCATTTTGGATGCATAAATATTTACAATTGTTATATCTTCTTGTTGGATTATCCCCTTTATGATTATATAATTCCCTTGTCTCTTGTTATAGTGTTTGCTTCTAAGTCCAATCTGTCTGATACAAGTACTGTTACTCTAGCTTTAGACATCCATTTGTTTGATAACTTTTTTTCCATCACCTCACTTTCAATCTGCATGAGTCTTTAGATCTAAAATGAGTCTCTTCTAAGCAGAATATAGATGGGCCTTGTTTTCGTTTTTGTCTTTTCTTATTTGTTCTGACATGCTATGTCTTTTGAATGCAGCATTTAGTCCATTTACATTAAAAATAATTATTGATGTAAATGTATTTATTGCTATTTTACTTTGTCATTGTCTGGAGACTTTTTCCTGATTCTTTCTTATATTTGTCAATGTTGGCCTCCTCTTTGTATCAAAGAGTCCCCCCGAATATTTAATGCATAGCTAGTTTTGTGATCATGAATTCCTTTAGTTTTTGTTTTTGGGGAAACTCTCTCTCTATTTTGCATGTTAGCCTTGCTGGATAGACTATTCTTGACTGCAGATTTTTCCCAATCAGATAAATTCCTCTGTCAGCATTTTGTGTATGTTTCTGCTTTCTTTTTTGTGTTAGAAAAGCCAGTTATGTCTTCTGCTGCTAAAAGTAATATCCTTATGAAGAGGTCATGTAGTGCCCAGGGCCTGGCACTTCAAGGGAGTGTCTCTGGTGTGTCCTGTGTGCACTCTACTGTGATGTTTTGGCTGCTCTATCATTCAAACTGGTAATTTGCAGATGCTCTCCTTGCTCACTTTGGGCAGTGTTTGGTCCCTGGTCAGAATATGGTGAGGTTTAACTAGGTGCGCTCTGGTGTGCTTGTGAAATGAGACCTGACACCAACTCCACCAAAGCCATGGCCTTGCAGAACTCTCTGGTCAGGAGATGTGTCAGCAAGGGTTTGTGCTGGTCTTCTGAAGGAGGGGCCTGCCATGCTGGTATTGAGGTAATCTTGATTTAGAAGGACAGTCTTTCTAGGATGCAAGGAATTGGGCTTGGTATAAGCAAGTTTGGTGAGCGGCTTACTACAAGTGGCACTGTGTTTTTGCTGAGTAGTAGTGTGGGAAGTGATGCCAGTCACCACTGAGAGAGGGGTGTCTCTGTAAAAGCCGACTTCAGGATATACTCAGAGAAGACTGAATAATCTGAATAATCTCCCCACTGTGTACCTCAAGCATGCTTCAGATCTTTGTTGCCATGCCATCTGCTCCCATGTTGTTTGTCTGCCTTCTCTCTGTGACCAGGGCAGTGCCTTCAGAGCTCTATCCCAGCCAAACCTCCTGTCCTTTAAAACTCTGGGCTTTCAGCCCTGCTGATTGCAAGATCTAACTAAATTTTGCCCCTCTCATTTTCCAAGCCAATGGCTTTGGGAAAATAGTCTCCTTGTGGGTTTCCTTCTGTGTTCTCTCTCTCTCTCTCTCTCTCTCTCTCTCTCTTTCTCTTCTCTGCTACCCTGGCTTTTCCCTCTAAAGCATCCAGGATCTCGTTCTCCCCTAAACCACATATCTACACTTCCTACCTTCTTTGATGTGGCCTCTTCTCTCCTTTTTTTCTTTTAACAGTTCTTTTATTTCCTTTAATGTTTATTTTTGAGAGAGAGAGAGAGAGAGAGAGAGAAAGGCAGGGAAGGGGAAAAGCAAGAGGGAGACACAAAGTCTGAAGCAGTCTCCAGGCTCTGAGCCATCAGCACAGAACCTGAGATGAAGCTCAAACTCTCGAACCATGAGATCATGACCTGAGCCAAAGTAGGATGCTTAACTGACTGAACCATCCAGGTGCAACTCTTCTCTATCTTTAATTGTGGGGTTTGTTTTGTCACTCTTCAGGTCAATTTCTGGGCTATTTAGTATGATTTTATAGTTATCTAGTTGCGTTTGTGGGATGAGAAGAACCTAGGGTCCTCTTACTCTGAAGCCATTTTGCTTTCCTCTCCTGCCCCTGTTTTTTTTTTTTTTTTCTTTCCTTTGTCATTTCA
>NW_027532016.1:11516-12089 GCF_008692635.1 Crocuta crocuta | reverse complement strand
AACCCCCACCCCCTCACTGTGGGATGGAATTGTAATTCACATTGACCTCTCCACTTCTCTGTTCTCTCTTTGTTTCCATTCTCTCTCTCTTTTCCTCTCCTTTTGTCCCCATTTAATCTTCTTTTTCCATGTTACAATTTAGCAATGAATGGGTGCAGGGTCAGAATTAAGGAAGGTTGTCTCATGAAACCATTCTGGTTACTTTAAAAAAATGAAATATTAAGTGCTGCTGATTGTTCCTTGTTTTATTTCTGTTTTGTTTTCTTATCTGTAGAAAGAAATGACTAGGGACAGGTCTACTAGGTTGGCTTCAGAAGTGGAATTTTTAAAATAAAGATCCATTAATACTGTGATAATTTCAGTTAATAGTAATGGAAGATGACTAAAATTATATTGATTCATATTTTTAACTTGCTGTAACTCCCAGTATATGCATGCAGTTTCTTTAGTAAAACATTTAAAAAGTACAAAATATTTTATGTATTTATTTTTCTAGGGCCT
This sequence comes from Crocuta crocuta, assembly GCF_008692635.1. Lineage (NCBI taxonomy): Eukaryota > Metazoa > Chordata > Mammalia > Carnivora > Hyaenidae > Crocuta > Crocuta crocuta. The sequence goes on along the minus strand of NW_027532016.1, from coordinate 11,588 downwards.
CCCCACAATTTCTACTTTGGGCAATACAGGGAATGCCACATATATACATGAAAATGATTGCAAATATGTAAT
>NW_027532016.1:10685-11011 GCF_008692635.1 Crocuta crocuta | reverse complement strand
TGCTCTCAGAAAATGTGTAATGTGTTTTTATTTTAGAAGTATATTCACCATATATTTTGTGCCAAATTCTTCAACGAAGCAAAGATGGAACAGTAGTCAGAAATAAAGGCTTGTCAGGGCGCCTGGGTGGCTTAGTTGGTTAAGCATACGACTTTCACTTAGGTCATGATCTCGGGGTTCATGGGTTCGAGCCCCGCGTCGGGCTCTGTGCTGACAGCCAGCTCAGAGCCTGGAACCTGTTTCAGTCTGTGACTCCCTCTCTGTCTGACCCTCCCCTTCTCACACTGTCTCTCTCTCTCTCCTAGAAATAAATAAAACATTAAAAA
>NW_027532016.1:8328-10622 GCF_008692635.1 Crocuta crocuta | reverse complement strand
TTGTCTGTTGCCACTGACATTTAATGTAAAGTTTACATTTAAACTGTATCCTTTTCCACTTTTATCATTCCCCAAAGAAGCAAGTGCCAGACTGGTATAATCACTAAGAATTCTTTTGTGGTATTTATCTTCCTAACATGGCTTCACAAAGGGTCTTCCAACCCTGGTGCCCAAACCATCATTTTGATGTTGGAAGTTTTATCATCCCACTAGAATTTTGGTCATGTTGCTTACAGCTTTGTCCCCATGCAAACATTCAAGTATGTTTTAGGTTTTTTCACTGTCATATATACTGTAGTATAGACTTAAGGAATTATTCAGTCTTATCTTACAAGTTTTGATCTTCATGAAAAAGGTATGAAATAATTTGAGGGCTCTATAGAGAGAAGTTGCACTCACCACTGAAAGTGAATAATACAGGAGAAAATGGAGGTGGAAAGAGAGAACAACTATTATTGTTATTAATTCACTCAGGCAGCATTTATTACCAAGCTTCAAGGACTTTTACATCTAGCCATAAGCGGACTGGTGCTAGTGCATGGCAGTAACTGAATTTGTATATTCTTTTGGTTTGTTATTTTGATATTGTTCATTTTTAATAGATTAACTAGTTTCAGGTAAATTATTTTTATTTTCGTCAAGTGCAATATTAGTTTAAAATTTCTTACTTGAATTATAAATTGAATTGGTGTTATGATATAGCAAAAAGTAAGATAAAATAATTAGAACACTAGCATTTATATATGATCAATATATGCATTTTCTTAAGGTTGTTTATCTTTTTATTTTCACTCATGCAGCAAAGAGGACTTTGAGTCTACAGATGAAGTAAGTGCAAAAATAGTTGAAAATAAAACATAGATGATAACAAAGCAGATTCTGATATTTGAAGTAATAATATTGCTTTAGTTTGGTACCTTTATTAGACTAGAAACACAGATTCGTGAAAGATATAATGATTATTTTGCTTTCAAAATGATAGAACCATTTATATGTTTTTAATGACTGTAAAAGTAATAATCATAAAAGTAATAATCATTAATGCAAAAATATTTTATCTACTGTCATGATTTAATGTGTCTTTGCTTATCAAAACATTGAAAATTTCATTGGCCACATACTCTCTGCTTTAGAAACTTAAGACCTATATTAAGGAAATAGCAAATATAATTTTAAGGTATTTTGAAACCTTATGACCCATGCCAAACAGACAGCAACTTAATTTTTTTCAATTTTTAATTCTATTATATATGCACATTTTGCTAACAATTACTTTTAATGTAGTAAGTAATCAAATAGAGAAAGAACTGATTTTGATGTAATAAAAAAACACAGTGGCCTCTTTTATGTTAATTTTTTTCTTTATTTCCAGTGTATTGATATATTGCATTCATTACAGTGATTCTCACATAAAATTAGTTGAAGCTTCTCACCAAAGGGAGGGTCAGTGGGAGAATGGGTAAAATAGATAATGGGGCTTAAGAAGAGTACCCTTATTTTGTTAAGTACTGAGAAACGCATAGAATTGCTAAATCATTATATTGTACATCTGAAACTAATATAATACTATTTGTTAATTATATTTGAATAAAATAAGACAATGATACTTAATGGGCTGGGCATAGGATTTGGCAAGATAAGTATCTGGCTGTGATGTCTTAGCTTCAGTCCCTGGCTCTCTGTGTTTTTGTAAGGATATCATCCTTCTATGGTGTGGGGAAAGGGTACTGAAGTCAGAAGTACTGGATGGTAGTCTAATTAACTTGTCCTGCAGCAGCCATAGAGAAAAATCAACCCCTGAGGAAGAGGGCAAGATGTACTCTGAGGAAGTGGATTCTTGGTTAGTCTTCCAAGGATGGTCTTGGGCAGGTGGAAGAATAGACCCTTCTAATAATAAGACTCTCCCTCTCTTGGATTTAGATCTTACAAAGGGAAACTATATAGACATGAGCTTCAGAAAGAGGGCAATAAGATGATGTGGAAGATAGAATAATGGCCCCCCAAAGATGCCCACACCCTAATCTCTGAAACCTTCGAATATGTTACCTTAACATGGTAAAAGAAACTTTGCAAATGTGACTAAATTAAGATTAAAGTGAGGAGTTTATGCTGAATTATGTGGGTGGGTCCAATGTTAACACTAAAGGTCCTTAAAAGAGGGAGGCAGGAGGTCAGTGTCAGGAGATCTTCCAATGAAAGCAGAGGTGGGAGTGATGACGCCACCAGCCAAGGAATTCAGACAGTCTGTAGAAACAAAAAGGCAAGGAAATAGATTCTCCTCTAGAGCCCAGCAA
>NW_027532016.1:7995-8283 GCF_008692635.1 Crocuta crocuta | reverse complement strand
ATTCCAAGCTCTAAAACTACTAGAAAATAAATTTGTATTGCTTCAAGTAAAAAATAAAAAAATCTGATGAGGCTTCTAAATGTTGCTGTGGCAACATTTACTGTTTCAGAAGTCATCATAGCTCAATGTAAATCCTCAATTTTCATTATTAAAAAAATCAGCTTCGAAAATACCATATTTACCACCCTACAAAGCTTCTAGTTGTTTAAATATACACTGAAAGTGTTTAATGGGATTTGAGAGACCATCTTTTTGTTTTTTAAATTGCTCTTTTAAAATGTAGAAGTG
>NW_027532016.1:2643-7911 GCF_008692635.1 Crocuta crocuta | reverse complement strand
GTCTGTAGTAAAATTAATTTTTAAAATAATTTGTTTAAGTTTATTTTGAGAGACAGAGACAGTGTGAGTGGGGGAGGGTCAGAGATAGTGGGAAAGGGAGAGAATCCCAAGCAGGTTCTGCACTGTCAGCACAAATACCAGTGTGGGGCTTGAACTCACCAAACCATGAAATAATGATCTGAGCCAAAACCAAGAGTTGGATACTTAACTGACTGAGCCACCCAGGTGCCCCTATAATCAATTTGTCAAAAGTAAGAACGATCAGGCTAGAAATGAAGTTGGTAACAACTATCACCCAAAACGTGAAATAATTTTTTGATGTTCCTAAAAATATGCTCTCTTGCACAAAAGTTTGTGAACTGCAGACCCTACAATTACAATATTCTTGTGTATCTGTTCAATATATAAGCCTCTCTTTTCTTACAGTCAGAAGACATTGAATCCTTGATTCCCAGAGGATTGTCAGAGTTTACAAAACAGCAAATTCGCTATATTCTACAGGTGAGATAGGGTTAAGAGTGGGTGTGAGATCAACAGTGACAAACCACTAGCCAAGAAGGCTTCTCTTAATTGAGAACAGAAAGTGCTATAAATATCCTCTCAGCGTGACTTTAGCTGTCTCCCACAAATTATGGTGTATATTTTCATTTTCTCTCCATTCTATGTACTTTTTAGCTATGTGTACACTTCTGCTTTGACTTGTGGATTATTTTGAAGTATGTTATTTAATTTCAGAGTGCTTAGAGATTTTCCTGTTGTGTTTCTGGTATTGATTTTTAGTTTGATTTCCCTATACCCAGAAAATATATTCAATATGAGATCAATTGTTTTTAAATGGTTAAGTTTCATTTTATGGTCAAGGATATGGTCTATCTTAGCGTAAATTCCATGGGCACATGAAAGAATTAGATACTTTGATTGATGGGTTAAGTTGTTAATGTTAAATTCTTATACATTTTTGCTCATTCTCTGCCAAGTAGTGCTTACCAGTTGCTGAGAGAGGCATATAGAAATATTCAGTTATAATTGTGGACTTGTCTTTTTTTCTTTCAATTCTATCAGTTTTTAAAGTTCTATACATTTTGCAGCTCTTTTGTTTGGTGGATAAACATTTATGATTTGCTATGTATTCTTGGTGAATTGACCCTCTTATCATTATGTAAGGGTCCCTCTCTGTTCCTGGTAATTTTCTTTGCTCTGAAGTCATTTTTATCTAATATCAATATAGCACTCTTGTTTTCTTTTTATTAATGTTTGCATGGTATACCTTTTTTCCCCCAACCTTTTACTTTCATTATATATTTTTAAATTTTCATTATATTTGAGGTTAGTTTCTTGTAGAAAACATGTCGTTGGGTCAAGCTTTTTTTTATCACTCTGTAAATTTCTGTCTTTTAATTGGTGTATTTAGACCACGTTGCAATTATTTAATTGTTAGGGCTAGGTCTGCTATTTTTATTTTTTTGTTTTCTGTTTGTTCTATTTGTCTTTGTTGTTTCACTGTTTTTTTGTCTTGCCTTACTGTTGATTAGTTGAACATGTTTTATAACTTCATTTTTATTTATCTCTGATATTTTGAGTATATCTCTTAGTATAGGCTTTTTAGTGGTTGCTCTAAGAATTACATTATATATCCATAATTTTATCCCAGTATATTAGTGTCAACATTTGGTCAGGTTCAGTGAATTAAAAAAAAGTTTGCTTCCTTTATCTCTCTTTACTTTCCACATTTATAACATAATTATCTTAAATATTTTCTCCCCATGCATTGAGATCCACCTCAGACAGTGTTATAATTTTTTGCTTCAACCATCAAACATAATTTAGAAAATGCAATAGAAGGCAAACCTACTCTGTTTATCATATTATTGCTTAAGATGTTATTTCTTCCTTTTTGATGTTCCAAATTCCTTTCTTTATCATTTTCTTTCTCTTCAGAGAACTTCCTTCAGCCAGTTAGGATAAGTCTGTTAGTGACAATTTTTTTCAGTTTTTTTCATCTGCTAATGTTGTGATTCCCTTTTAATTCCTAAAGGATATTTTCATTACATACAGAATTTGTAGTTGACAGTTCTTTTCTTTGAGCACTTAAAAAATTGTGTGCTGTTTCCCTCTGGCTACTAAGATGTCGTCTGATGAAAAATATGCTGTCATTTGAGTTGTTATTACCAATAGTTAAGGTTTCTCTTGCTGCTTTAAAGATTTAAAATTTATCTTTAGTTCTAAGAAGTTTGACTGATTTTTCTGGGCGTGGATTTCTTTGGATTTATCTTATTTGGAATTTGCCCAACTTCTTGAACCTATACTTATAATTTTTGCTAATTTGGGGAAGTTTACAGCCATTATTTCTTCAAATACTTTTTCAACTCCACCTTTTTTCTTCTATGTTTCCAGGACTCTTATGGCATGCATATTAGATATGTGTTATACTCCCACAGGTCTGTGAAGCTCTGTTCAATTATTTTCTAATGCAATTTTTCTCTGATCTGATTAAGTACCATTTTACAATTCTATTTTTAAGTTCACTGATTCTTTGCTCTGTTCTTTCCATTTTATTTTTTAGTCCATCCATTGAGGTTTTTGTTCTCTTTTTATAGTTATTGAGTTTTATAATTCTAAAATTCCCATTTAGTTATTCTTTATATCTTCTATTTCCTTTCTGAAATTTTCTCTTTTGTTGCTGAGACTTTATTTTTGTTATAAATCTTAATTTTTATTTATGTTTATGATGACTACTTTAAAATCCTTGTCAGACAATTCTAACATTTCTATTATCTTGATATTGGCATCTGTTAATTGTTTTTCTTGCCAAGGTAAAGTTTTCCTGGTTCTTAGAATGACTAGCGATTTTTTTAAATCAAAACCTAGACATTTTGAGTATTATGTTATGACTCTGTATCTTATTCATATCTTCTGTTTTAGTAAGCTTCCTTTGACACTGAAACAACAGAAGACATGGGATCACTACGTATCACTATCAGCTGTGGGTGGAAGTCCAGGTTCCCCACTCAGCCTCTGTTGACACTGATTAGGGGAGGAACTCCTTGTTCCTCTTGGGCAAGGGTAGAAATTGTGGTTCTCTACTAAGCCCCCACTGATTTCACTCTGGTTTGGATGTGGAAAAGTGCCTCATTACTGTTCCCCAGTTGGCCTCCACTGACACTGCAAGATGAACATCCTCATTTCTGTTGGGCAGTGATAAAAGTCCTGACTCTTCACTGAGAAACTTCTGACATCACGCCAGCAGGGAGTTGAAGCAGTGTATTATTAATACTGGATAAAGTGAAAGCCTAGGCTCCTTTCATACTCTTAACGGAACCACAGTACTGGGTGACTCATTTTTTCCCCAGTGGGGATGAACTTCCCATCTCTCCACCCTGCTTTCTCTAACACCAACATGATAAGTGGTGTTAGTGGGCCTTTTTAGAGCCTGGTAAGGGAGAAAGTCAAGGTTCTCTCCTTGGCCTTTGATGGTTTGGATGACAGTAAAGTTAAAAATTATTCTCTCTGGTGTTCAATTGGAATAACTCGTTATTATCTACAAGTTCTCTGCCTTGCTAGGCTGCTCTTTTCATGGTCCTTTGGCTAGAAAAAACACGCTTTTCTAAAGACTTTTGTTGTCTGTCTCCAGTAGTGTTTCTGGGTTACAGGCTTCTCCAACACCAGTCTGTGTGATACATGAAGCAAGAAGAAAACCAGGAACTCACTTCTCTGTTATTTTTTAGGTACAAATATTCCTAACCAGGTTTTCTTCTTTCCACCTTTCCAAGTCTTTTTTGTTTGTTTGCTTGCTTGTTTTATACATAGTAATGTCCAGGGCTTTTAGTTATCCTTAGCAGGAGGAACAAGGAAAATTATTTCTATTCTATCTTACCCAAAACGGAAGTTGCTTGTTTTTTAAACCATTTTTTTAAATAAGTGAGTTTAATCTAGTTAAAAGGCTTTTCTCCCTCCTCTTTAAAATTTGAGATGTTTCTTTTTTAAATATAGTTTATTTTATTTTTGAGACAGAGAGAGACCGAGCATGAGCGGGGGAGGGGCAGAGAGAGAGGGAGACACAGAATCTGAAATAGGCTCCAGGCTCTGAGCTGCCAGCACAGAACCCGATGCGGGGCTCAAACCCATGAGCCATGAGATCATGACCTGAGCCAGAGTCAGACGCTTAAACGACTGAGCCACTCAGATGCCCCAAATTTGAGATGTTTCTATACTTCAAGGCTAAACTGAATTAATATTTTATTCTTCTCACCTCAGGAAAAATCCATGCATTTGGCAGCACCTTACGGATATGCATTTTATTATTTGAAGTTTGAATGCCTCATTTTTTTAAATCTTTAAATAAACAATAAAAGCGAATTTAAGAATTTGCTGATAGATTTCTGTCTTGTGAGAAAGATGATACTTCATCATGGAAAAAATAATAGATCCTTGTTCTAATCACATAGCTATTATCTCTTCAGGAATGTTGATTGGATTACTTGTACATGTTATTGACAAATAGTAAGCTGTGTATTACTATTCTAATATTGCTATATAAAAAATAAAACTTTAAATAACTTTGTTTATGGGAACAGAAAAATAAGACTACTATTACTTACATAGCCTATTTGTAAATGTTATTAAATACAAACCATCAATCGTTTTCTTCCTCCAGATGAGGGGCATGTCTGATAAATCACTCCATCTAGTGCTGTCCACATTCAGCAACATACGAGAGGAGCTTGGACATCTTCAAAATGACTTGACAGTAACACTTATTTTTATTTTTCTTTCCAAAGCCTTACTAGTTCCTACCTTCCTAACATAGAATTGAAGTCATTTAATCTACCTTGCAAAATTCAGTACAATGCAACAATATTATGCTCACCCAGACATATTTTCGTGAAACAATTACTTGGGGTTGAGAGAGGAAATAAGAGCTCCCCAATGTCAAAATGAAAAAAAAGTAGAGTATATACTTATTATTTAGTTTATCACTAAGGTAACTTAATACCAGCCAAGAAGTAGCTTGCAAAATTAGAATAATCTAACCCATTGAATGGGAATCTCCTCTTTTTCTGTAATGATAAACCATACTTTAAATTTATTTGAATACTTGAAAACTATTTTTTCCAAGAAGTTAACCTTTTTAGTTGGTGTTCTAGGTCCCGTTATCTAAATACATTTAGAATACCTTTTATACAATGAATCACTTCTTAAATCTGGAGTGGGTTATTTCATTTCTGGGTTCTGATGAACACATTTTGACTTTACTTTGAAAACTCACCA
>NW_027532016.1:2151-2420 GCF_008692635.1 Crocuta crocuta | reverse complement strand
GTTGAAAACTTCTGAGTTATAACAAATAATTTTCTTTCTAGCTACTGGAAAATGACAAGATAAGACTTGAGAAAGACTTGGCATTCAAAGAAACTCAAATAAAAGAGTATGAAGAACTCTTGGCATCAGTGAGAGCAAATAATCGCCAGCAGCAGGTAAGTTGATATTTTCATTGATGATAAAATAGATTGATAGATATTCATATTCACAATTACTGACACGTAGTTATGACATACAATACAGACATAATTAAAATATGATGGAACAAT
>NW_027532016.1:0-1890 GCF_008692635.1 Crocuta crocuta | reverse complement strand
TTCTTAACAAATGTTTGTGCAGTGAATAAATCAATGAAATCTAGACATATTCTCCATATGCCTGAGCAGAGATGATTCTGGAAATTGTAATGAGTCCCTAAGACTGATACCTTCCTAATCTTCACTCTTATGACAGTCTTACATTTTTTCTCAGTTTCCACATAAATAACCAGACATATGGTCATTTTGGTGCCTTCTAGAAGGCAAAATATTGTCAAAGAGTAATAAGAGTCAGATTGCTAAATTGGAGCACTGAAAATTCATTCAGTCTTAATTCCTTCTCATTCAAGATAAGCATATCAGACTAGGGGCTAGAAACTTTTTCATGGCTGATTTNTTAACTTAAAATTTAAGGGTAAATATATAATGGAAAAATATTTGCTTTATTTCATTGAATTAATCAACTAAGAGAGTACTCTCCTCCAAAAAGTAGAATCCTTTTGTCTTATTGTGTCTTTTTAATAGCAAGGACTTCAAGACTTAACCTCAAAATGCCAAGCATTGGAAGAAAACAATCTCTCTCTTCGCCATACATTATCAGACATGGAATATAAGCTAAAAGAGCTAGAATACTGTAATCATAATTTAGAACAAGAGAATAAAAATCTCAGAATACAGGTATTAAAACTTTGTTTTAAATACACATTACTGCCTTAGTTATACCATTGTAATCCTAGAATTGGCAACAGTAAATATATGTATATTCTATATGTATATATACATCCCATTCTTCTTGAGAAAATATATGGACTGCTTTCTGATGTTCTCATATGTAGTTATGTCTCAATAATACAATTCCTACATTCACTCTTGTTATTTCAATGCTTTGTTTAATCATGTGTTTTTCATCTTATAATAAGTCTTACAATGCACATTTCCTTCATAACAGTCCACTTACAGAAAGTTATTTTCCCTTCTGTAGGTGTCTGAGACTTGCACAGGCCCAATGCTGCAGGTGAAAATGGATGAGATTGGCAATCATTACATGGAGATGGTAAAAAACTTAAGAATGGAAAAAGATAGAGAGATCTGCAAGCTAAGGGTATGTTGATCCTCCAATGAATAAATACATAGATCAGCACAGACTTTATAATAAAATTTTAATCGTTGCAAGTTTAAAAGCTACAGGAAAAAAGTCACCTAAAGGTAGAGTCAGGAACCTGGAATAGAACCTTTTGTTTAAATACATATTACTGTGTATACATATTGCTAAATTGTTTTTTAATTTAGGTTAACCTTTAGAAAATCAAAAGAGGACATTAAGTTCAGTATTTGGTTTTTTTATTTTTAATCATTTATTTTTAGTGGTTGGGAAGAACCCATCAAGATTTTGTTTAAAGCATGCGTGTGCAGACAAAAGCAACATTTGAGATTATCCAGCAAAACCACAGTTCGATTTTTAAAAATCCTCACTTGACTTTGAAACATGTTCCATAGCAAGAACTTTGTCAACCACAAGGATAAAACCAGTGTTGAATTATATACCATTAATTGGCTTCAAAATTAGGGTTATATTTGTGAAAATAAGTATACACTGCCTTATCTTGTAATTCTGCATCAAATTGACTCTTACTTTATTGATTCCTAAATATAGTTAAATATACTTAAATATTCAATGGGAAAACCAACCATAGGTTTTTCTCCCCAAATACCACAGTAGAATTTTTTCCAAAACCCAAAATGATACAAAGTGTAGTATGTTCAAAAGCCTACCAATTTTTCTAGCAGATTACGTTCACTTGTTTCTTTTTCCTCCTTTTTTTTATATCACAAGTAATTTTTTTTAATTTTTAATTTTTTTGAATTTTTTTTCTAATACCAAAAAAAGTGTTTTATTTAAAACTTTCTTTCTTTTCTTCTTTTTTTTTTTTTTACAAATAGTTTATTGTC